>NW_021680623.1:90267-114572 GCF_001412515.2 Diachasma alloeum | reverse complement strand
AAAAGATAGCGTCCCCATGCCCAACCGGAATCCAAAACTCAACGAACGCTAGAGAGCATTAAAACGCGAAAAAGGTAGCTTCAGAACAATTCAGGTAGCATCATTTTTCCTCCAGAACTCTCGTGAGTCGGAGAAATATAAAGAAATAGGTAGCGTAGAATAATTACGTAAAGAGAGCGAAAAAAGGTAGCAAGCGAAAAGGTAGCAATGAAGTAGGTAGCGAGTTGCATCGATCGCCGTAGCGAGACGCCTAAAGCATGAAATTTAGCCTAAAAGTTACGGTAGGTAGCACTATTACTATTCGGATTTATTCAGGTAGCGTAATTATCATGTAAATAATCTCAGGTAGCTTCCAGGGAGCATTTAGGTTTGTTTGAAGAGTTTTCTGTCCTTCAAACCATGAGTATCGGTGTTGGCGTCATTCCGAGAGGTAGCGACGCCATTCCGCGTGGTCCAACTGCTTTATCGAAAAACGCACTAATTCACTGTTAATCACCTCTAAATAAGTACACGAGTACTTACCATGGTCTGGAGCGTTGATTTTGACTGAATTTGGATCACGGGGCCTCGATAATTACCTCGAAAGAGAACTTGTTCAGGGAGCTAAATCGACTCGTACCTCACTCTTAGTCGTCCGGGTGGATACTCTAATGGCGACTATGCGGAGGAGGCCACAATAGCTCAATTGGCAGAGCACCTGTCCGGCAAACAGAAGATGTGGGATCATACCCCACTTGCGTTCGAGCCCGTGTGCTTCCAATTTTTTTAATTTGTGCATTGATAATTATGCAATTATTTTCCCTCATATAGAGGTCCAGAAAGTCGATGGATAGCATATAGCATCCCGCTTTCCAAGTAATTTATGCCTTAAAAACATCTAAGGTTGACCGAGTAAAATAGCCCAAGGGATAATTAAGATTTGATCTCAACGCGTACACAAATTCATCCAGAGAGCAGTGCTCATTTGTACCGGAGAATATGGGAATGCTGTTTGCAATGTCTCGGGCTTTGACATATTCTTCGTAACTGGACACGGTTTGATCAGCGTCACCCGAGTCTCCGGAGTAACTGATATTAACGAAGGACGGATTTGCCATTTTGCGAAGATAATTTAATTAGTTGATAATTTAAATAATTTTATATTTGGGATTAAGTTAATTTGGATTAAGATTCTATGTGATTTTTCTAATAAAATTGGGAAAAGAAAACAAAATTTCGTTTATAATTATTTCAAGGAGAATTTGAATTTTGCAAAAAAAAGTCTAATATTTTAAATTTAAGAAGGGTTTCCCAAAGCTAAAATTTTAATTCATTAGAATTGAATTGAATTCACTAGAATGGGTTTCAAAAATTTCAGAATATTTAAAAGATAAGAGTATTGGAAACTTAGGCGGGTCCTACCGACTGCGCCATAAAATTCCTATCCCTGGAATGATCTGAAGGATTCAAATTTAGGTTTACAAATTTTTGTCACACACAATTCGGTCTGTTATTTATAAATTATTCGATGTGTTTGTAGATCCCTGGGTAAATCCGTAATTTCCTCACCAGCAATTAGTCGCGCTAAAGGCTATTATGGATACTTTCAAGGAAAAACTTTCTTCTACTCGTTGATATTTTAAAGTCACCACTCTCGGTAAAAGAAATTTTATTCCCAGATAATTTCAATTGTTCGTAACTTGCTATTAATTCAGTATTATCCCACGTAATCGAAGGAAGGATTGAAAAACCGCACCGATTAATTGAACTATTTCCACCAGAATTGTTATTGCTCCGTCGCTGCTTCAAGACTACTGGTTTTTGGTTTTTCTGATATTTTTATATGAATTTTGGGGTCACTTGTCACATGGGCTCCAACGAGTCCATTTTTAATTGGTGGAAAATGTCGTATGACTTTTCCCACTCTTTTGATTTTTATGGGGAAGTAGTTCATTCGGTTTTTGGGGTCTCAATTAATCGGTTTCAAATCGTTCCTTCGATTGCGAATCTTAATATTGGGTAATTGGGGCATGCTGAGCGTGCCATTTCATCACTTTTGAACTCGATTTTGGTGTCTTTGGAATTTTTAATTGAGTCCAGGTTATGAAATGCACTCAGTTTAATTTACAATTGTGGATTTGGTCCTTAATTGCCTGAAATTATAATATAACTTATAATTATAATCTTACATAAAATTTATTCTAGTCTTAAATTCCTAGTACAAAATTTTGGACATTACATCTCATTCAGATACCCAGGTTTCTAGACTAATCGATGAATTATATATTAGATCTAACAATCATATAAAGACCAGACCCAGACTTTTAATAGAATGTATAATGGATATAAAACCTTTGTTATGTAGATTAAACATTGACAGCCATTTTAATATCTATAAGAAAAACTATTCCATTCTAATTGATGACTGTTCCTTAGACGAAGAGAAAGGACGAATTGCTAGAACGGTTGCGATGAGTGGAGGGAATCGAGTGTAACCCTCGTATATATACAGATGGTAGTAAACAAAAGGGAGAAATAGAATCAGTCGGCATTGCTTGTAGATATCCTGGTCTTGACATTGATATTAAAATTGATATTGATAATAAAGCGTCAATATTCACAGCAGAGAGTGTAGCGCTATTTGAGGCTGTCAAAATAGCCATAGAGGCCCGAGATTGTGACTTTCTCATTCTCTCCGACTCCCTCAGTGCACTCAAGTATTTATCATCGCCCATATTAACTATTAAAACAAGCACCTATATTCTCCACGCTAAGGAATCACTGTCTAATAAAACTAATGACATTAAATTCCAATGGGTCCCGTCTCATCGGGGTATCGTCGGTAATGAGAAAGCAGACCGTTTAGCGAACGAAGCGGCGAATTTAGAGTTAAACCCAGACTACAAATTACCATTCACTGATTTTAGGGAAGATTTCAAAACCTAATTATTCAAAATTACTGACCAGAAGATAGACCAACTCAGTGTTGATAAGGGAATTGAATATTTTCAATGGTATCACAAAAAATGTAGAAAACCGTGGTTTCAAATGTTGAAATGTTCTAAATTACCACGAAAAACAATTACGTGGATCAATCGAGCTAGGTCGAACCACCCCAGCTTAGCAGGTTCACTCAGTAAAATTGGCCTTACTGCGACTGGTGAATGTGGATGTGGGTATCCTGAGGAGGACCTAAATCATCTATTGTGGCAATGTCCACTATATGATCATGAAAAAATAGAGTTAAACCGTAAATTAGAACTAAAAAAAGTGTCTCCACCATATGATGTTAGGGTGTACCTCAGCACACTCAATATTGAAGTAATTAAGGATATCGATTTATTCCTAAAAACAATTAAGATTAATGTATGACATACTCACCCATGTTAACTAGTCATAGAGCAGATAAGTGTATGTAACAAGTTGTAATTTGAAATTTTATAGCAGAGTAAACCAAATGGTTTAAAATGCTTAAATAAATTGAAAAAAAAAAAAAACGAAAGAAGAAGAGAGAAGAAAAAAGCAGAACGTCTGGAATTGAAGCTGCCCCTTCAATCATCGGACAGAGGATTAAAAAAACGGAAGTTGTCTTGATTTCGGGAGTTACCCGGAGCATTGGACAGATGGCATTAGTTTACCTACCATTATTCAGAGAAGACATCGGCACTTGCCCCCTACTCGAGTGAGAGGGGGATATAGCCACTCAAAGGAATAGAATAGAATAGAACACTGCAGAGGAATGCAATGGCATTCCTTCAGGAGACGTAGATGGCAACAGCCGAATGACGCAATATTTATCTAATAGCACTATTGTATTGAATCGTCCTAAATATACTTATTTTTGATAACCTCAAGGAGTCTAAGAGTTTCTAACGCGATCAAATTTTCAGTTTCCAATTCTGAATTTCTATTATTTATTCTATTCATTCTATCAAAAGACAAGGATAGAAATCGAATTTCTAGGTATTCTTTCATCATTCGAAAAAATATATCGATCTCAAAACTTTCCGGTGACATTGAAAAATTAATTTTTTTAGTTCTTCCCGCCCACGTTGTTTAATTTTTTCAATTTTTTTGTTTTGATGATATATTGATATTCTGCTAATACTTGATGGAAAAGAGTCATTTAAAGTCCCCACTGAAAAAAAAACAAGCAGGGGTTTGAGGCTTTTTGGTACAAGCCATCTGGCTGTTTCTTTATGTGTTATAACTCTGTTTCTTTTTGTTTCCGAATGGAAGCCTTGTAATCGATGATTTTTACGATCTCGCAATTTTGCTTGGAAACGATGTAGAATGTCATGAAACGTGAACATATGATGTTTTTAGAAAACATATGTATGTGTGTCGGAACTTGTATGCCGATTTTTCGGAAATTTTTTATAAATCCCCCCGAAAAAAGGACTAAAGTTCGAGGTAAAAATCTGAAATTTTGTCAGATAATTGGTATTACTTTGGAACATTTGTGTGCGCAAGTTCAGCTTATTCGGCCCAGTAGTTTCCGAGATATAGCAATTTCTCAAAAATTTTTTTCCTTAATATCTCATGAACTACGTGATCGAATTGAAGTTTTTTGACGGAAAAGTATTCCTTAAGATAATATCTATCGAACCAAATCAAAATATTGCTATGTAACTAGGGTCAGTTTGGTAATAATCGGCATTTTTCATTTTTACTAGGAAATCGTTGTGGAAACGATAACTCGCTGAAAATTCAAGATAGGAAGTTGAAATGTGGTAGGATTGTAGCTCTCATGATACTACAGAACTGTATTGTTGACGAGCGGAATCGGATAAGTAGTTTCGAAGATATTCAACTTTTTGTGAAAAACTGTTATGCTTAGTATCTCCTAAACTACTGGGCCGATTCACTTTTTTTTTCAAAACATTTGTCATGATATATTCTATCAAAATCAATCAAAATATGTGTAACCGCCCATACAAAGTTTTCGAGATATCAGCGTTTTTCAAATTTTTTCATTTTAAAGTTAATGTGGTGTCCATAATACGCGTCAAGCTTGGTCTCGACATCTGAGATTCTGGGTACTAATTTGTATTATGAGCCCACAGTTATGTATAAAATTTTGTGACAATCGATTCAGTACATCCGGGCATAGAGCAATTTATTCAAAAATCTTGTTTTCTAAAAAATTACAGATCGTCATTTTATCAATTATTTTCGTTTCTATATTACATAAAAAGTGATAACAAGAATTTTTGATATTTTGTATTTGATGAAATCTCATAGGTATGACAGAGATAGAGTTCGGTATGGTCGTTTTTCTTTAATTTAAAAAGTGTAAATTTTCTACTATTTTTATTATCGAAAGTACGGTCATAAGTTAATCTTGTGTTTCATGTGAATAAAATGTGAATACTTTGTGACCATTTTCTAGATTCTATAATACTAATTCCTGAAAAAAGGATTAGGGCGAGTCAAGAAAAGGGACAAATAAGGGGTAATTTGAGAATAATAATCTATATTCTTTTCTAAATACAATTATGATCGCCAAAAGACGTAAATAAGGCCTTTACTGAGATCTAGGGAGTGGAGAAGGCCAGGCAACTTTTGTACACGTAAAAAGGGAGTGACTCTAATGCAGAAAAAGGGGAGAAGCTAGTCGTGTCGAGGGAATGCAACTAAATATAAAAATAATGACTGAATGGGGTAGAAACAAAAGAGTGTAGGCTCACCGTTGGGGGGTATGAAGGGTAATATTGTGGGGACAAGAGGAGAAATGAGGGGGGTAACTCGTACTCACGAAGGGACTTCACTCTTCCGAACACGTGGAATTCCACCGGCGCCTTGCACTCCTTCAAAATACCAGGGCGTTTTCCTGGAGAGCCTCCTTTCCACCTCGGGGTTTCCTGGGCACCAATACTAAAGCTGGGATGAGCTCGATGTATCAAAAGTCCTCTTTTTATCCGCCAAATAACTCCCGGGCCAATTTTACTGTATTCACTATTTACTTTCGGGGCACGTGGCGACTCACGGGGCAGCTAATGCACGAGTGACGGTCTCTTCTTTTCCTTCGCGATTCGTGGGGGTTCGTCAGGTGTCGATGTCCTTCGGGTTTTAATTCGGGAGCAATCGGGGCCAATCAGCACGGGTGAGTGGTGACGATGACCACAATCCAGGGATGTCTCGCAAGAGATTATTGCAGGTGTTGAATATTCGGGGGTCTAGTATGGGGAATTTCCAGGAGGCGATGGCTTCTCCAATTGATCGGGTGGGGCCGGAACTGATGTCTTCCTTCGGCTGATGTCTTCGTGATGTCCAGTGGCGGGGCAGAGGGGCGATGAGGGGAAAAGTCTTGTGAAGGGGTATCCAACGGTGGCGGGATTTACCTTTTAGGGGGTAGTGTGTAGTGGGAAAAAATATGTAGAAAAATAATAAAAAATAAATGAATATGCCTCGTCACAACTTTTGCATATGTTATGTCCGGAGACGTTATCAGCGTCGAGCGTTGTGACAGAATTGTGGTGATGTTAGGGAGGGGGTACGAGTCTCCGATAGTTTTCTAATTGAGCCCTCTGAAATCGATGACTAATCTCCATCGTTTCCTGCCTTGAGAGTCGCATTTCTTAGGAACAATCCATAATGGAGAATTGTAGGGGGATTCTGAGTCCTTGATGATATCCTGTTCCTTCATCACCTTGATCTGTCTGTTGATTTCTTCTCGATGTTGGTGAGGGTATTTATATTGTCTTTTAAATACTGGGTTTTCATCTGTCGTCCGGATTTTACAAGCAAAGTGCTTTGCATAACCTAGATTATCTCCGGGTAGGTGGAACACGTNGTCACATTGATCTGTCTGTTGATTTCTTCTCGATGTTGGTGAGGGTATTTATATTGTCTTTTAAATACTGGGTTTTCATCTGTCGTCCGGATTTTACAAGCAAAGTGCTTTGCATAACCTAGATTATCTCCGGGTAGGTGGAACACGTCAGGGAATCGTTCCACTAGCTGAATTACCTGTTTTCTCTCGAACGTTTTAAGATCTTGTTCAGGCAAGGCTTTCAGAATGTCTGCAGCTCTCTTATTTAGCTGTTGTTCTTCGCCAGGAAGTAAGCCTATATTACAGACAGCAATATTGGCTTCTGCTGGTGTTTGTTGCTCTGAAGAGTCTTCCAGTGGCTCCTCGAAGGGTTCGATTGTCTGAGGCGGTAGTTGCAGTTTGACGGGTTCTTCCGTTGTGTTGATCACCATGACTGCAGCGACGTTGTCCTCTACCTGGACAATCCCTTCTCCCAGGAATATTCCACGTGGTGTCTTTACTTTGGGCAGGTAACCAATTTTCAACTGCGGATTGGCAATGGGAATTGCAATGACCGTTCTAGTCCTTGGAGGGATCAAAATTGGGTTACCGGGTCGCTGATATTGGTACCACGGAATTGGCTTATCCGGTCTCTTCCTGGTGGTGATATTTCTCTGGGAATATCGGATATCGGCCTTCTCTTTGATGAGAAATTCTTGACCCAAGACGCCGCTTCCATTTACTGGTAGTTCCCTGTCTACAATGTGAAACGGAACTTCCGTTCCGAACATATGAAGGTAAACCAATCCACAGGTTGGTAATGCGTCTTCGGTTACTCCAAGTAGATATTTAATTCTTGGAGCGTGAATTTCTGCGGATGGTTTAATAGCCTTTCTTTCAATCAAGTTTATATGCGCGCTGATGTCGATCAGAAATCGATGTCTTTTGCTGATCAATTTCTTGTTTATTCTANCCTTACTGGTAGTTCCCTGTCTACAATGTGAAACGGAACTTCCGTTCCGAACATATGAAGGTAAACCAATCCACAGGTTGGTAATGCGTCTTCGGTTACTCCAAGTAGATATTTAATTCTTGGAGCGTGAATTTCTGCGGATGGTTTAATAGCCTTTCTTTCAATCAAGTTTATATGCGCGCCGGTGTCGATCAGAAATCGATGTCTTTTGCTGATCAATTTCTTGTTTATTCTAACGTTTACCCTGGGGCCACCCCCGGTAAGGGATATTCTGCAGGTGTCTTGATTCGTTGGACAAGGCGGTAAACAAAAGTGAATTGCATGGGTCGGATCTGTACTGAAGCGGATTGTATTGGTGTCGAATGATATATGGGCTTTGAGTTCGTTCAGCATGTCATCTCCAATGATGCTGCCGTAACCACCAGGTTGATGGGCGATCACGTGAAATTTGACAGTAATTTTAGGATGTATTGGGAGCATTATTATCCCCAGCGACTGTACTACATCATTCGTAAGGCCAACGATCCCAATCGTTTCGGATCTATCCACCATTAATTCAGGATTCAGTGATTGAATGGATATTTAATTTACAGACGCTCCAGTATCGATAAGGGAAATGACTTTTCCAGGCTTCAAGTAGGGTCCATTTAGGGCAATTATTGGTCCGCCTCCGAGTTCAGCGACCTTATAAACTTTTATTGGCGGTGGTGAGTGCTGGACATCGTGTGTAACGACTGTTGGTTCTGGCTGCACAGTGCACTCTGCTGGCGAGCCAGGAGCTCGTTTAAATCCTGGACTGTCAAGGGTTGAACTAAACTGGATGCTGATAGATTGGCAGAATTTATCGGAATTTTCTCAGTTGGAGGTTTTTTTCCTCGATCTCTGGAATTGTCTCTGCGGGGTGGTGTTCCGTGAGAACCTCCCGCTTTAACCTGTGTCAGCAGATCTTTTATAAGGGAGCTGAGGTTGTCGATGTCTTCTTTCTTGAGTTGATCTTGTTTTGATGCTTCTGGTTGTCTGCGTTGATTGGCCAGCATCACAGGGTTGGATGGCTGAACCTGAGGGTCTTCCGGAAGGGAAAAATCTGCATTGACGACACCAGGAGGATAATATTCTGGTTGAGGAGCAAATTGATCAACCTCGGGTACGATTCCGCAAGGTGGCATCATTAATTGGCTACCCCATTGTGGTGCATATCCCAAGCATGGATATCCCATTAAGGCTCTTTGACGAAAATTACCAGCCGGTGATTGTGTTGGAGGTATAGGTGGAGGTACCGCCGGTCTATGATGATTCCCTGTAGCAGCGTTCCTGAGGACAGCACGAGTTGGTGGGTTATATGCATTAATAAGTTCATTTATCAGAGGATTTTGAACTGGTTGATGAGATGTTCCAGCGGCTGCATATTGGGCGTTGTAGAAGCTGTTTGACGGTGTTGGCGTGAGCATGTGAGCGTAGGAATTACCTTGACCCTGGTAACATGGTGGCCCACTGCTAGCTCCTAGACGTTGCTGATGTTGAGAGGATGGATAGGTCGGGGTAGAAGGCAATTGGCCTTCCCCATTCGCACCGGTGTATCCCTGGATGGACGGGTACTGCGACGTGTAGTTGTACTGGTGATTGTTGGAGATCTCGTAAGCCGGTATAGACAATTTTGGCTTAAACTCTTCTGCATCTAATTTCTTCTTAACATCCGTGATTTTGGTGATGTTTTTACTTTTGATGCCATCTTTGATGCTCTGAGGACTGTACTCCTTGAATCTGGTAATGGCATCTTCGTGCAGGATTTTCTCAAGAGCGATTCTGTCAGCTTCTTCGTAGTTTTCGATAGCTCTTAAGCCGTATTGAACTAGTGCTGCCAATCGATCTAAGAAATCTTGCAAGGTTTCATTATTGAATTTTAACAAACCGCGGACTCTGTTAGCGTAATACGTGAAGTTGTACTGACCCCGATATCTTTCAATTAATAATTGAAGTATGTGATCGACTGAGTAAATTTCTGTATTAGCAAGTAAATTTTTAGCAGGAGGTAAAACTCGTTTGAGAATTTGGTGGATATATTGTTCCTTTTTTCCATCTGAGGTAGGTATAGACCCTTTATTAGCTCTAATTGCGTATTCGAATTCATCAATTGATGCATGGTCTGAAGTGCCCGAAAACAAGGGAATACTATTGGAGATGTCGCGAGCTTTTATATAGTCTTCATGCTTATCTGTGGGTGCTGTTCCCCCGGCGGGAGTAGTTGTTGTTGCATCTCCGGAATAGTCAATTGTAACAAAGGATCTATTCGCCATTTCTTTTTTTTATATACCTTATGTAGAAGGTAGATGGAAAGAAAGATCAAAGTCCAATTTCAGGTAAGAAATTCTCTAAATATTTTTTTTTCAGGAGCTTATTGTTAAATTAAAAACTAGTAATTTCGAATATTATTCAATGTTGAATAGTTATTTATAACCAATGTGGTGAATAAACAGTTACGTTCTGCAAAGTCAAAGTGTTAAAGTGGCAAAGAATCTTTTGTTTTTCAAGAATTTTTACTAGGTAAGAATAAAGGAAGCTTAGTCGTGTCCTACCGACTGCGCCATAAAATTCTAACTGTTATGTCCGGAGACGTTATCAGCGTCGAGGAACAACTTTATTTACTTTTCATTAATTTTCCTTAATAAAGCTAGAATTTGTTTAATTGAAATTTTGGACGACGCTAAGCTTTTTTTTATATTCTTACCTTGGAGAATTGATAATAGATGTAAATTTTGGTTTATTCAAAAATAGGAAAGACAAGAAGAGAATTGAAGTTAGTTCAGTTCACGTATTTATTTATTTACTTTTCGTTAGGTCACAAAAACAATGAGTAAATCAATAGAATTTCTATCTCTATCCTTGCAATGATTTCCGTGATCGAATTTATTATGATTGGATTGTTCATTGGACTCACATAATTTTGATATTTATAATCCTTATCCTATTGCGGTGTCAACTTTTTGACTGTGGATTCCTAGGGCAATCCTGCCACGTTTCTCTGCCAGTAAACTATCACAAATACTTAGGCGAGAAGCCTTTCTTCCACTTATTATGAGAAATTTGGTTTTATATTGTTAGAATTTAAATGTCCAGCACTTATAACTAATTGAGCCACACCCACCGGTCGTTCACAACAAGTTCTCTTCACTTGTAAGAAACACTTTTACCGTCGGTTAAAGAATACTGTATTCCTGATCTATTGCCGGTTTCTATTCTCTACTATTATTCGAGAATAGTTCGATTTTTAATTACTCTATTCGAAAACCGAACAAAAGTCAGACCGATTCCAAAGAAATTTTCCACCAAGAAATTGATGGTCACTCGCGAGAGGGTTATTAGAGACTGATTTGGAAAAGTTCGATTGGCCGGATCCCAGAGTGGGGGAGGTGTCATTTTCATTTCTTTATTCTTCGGTCATCGAACTAACTTTTGTTCTTTGTATTTTTTTTGTCAACTTGCATTTTGGGGTGCTGTTGGCCCCTGAGAAATGCATACGTTGCGCATTCTCTGGTCACTGGCATCGTTCATGTACGTTGAAAAGTAATATTTAAGTCGCTACAATTTCGGGTATTTTAGGCGATAAAATCAAATTAAAATAATTTGGACATTACACATAATTTGGATTGGATTAATATTTCAGTTCATGAGAGCAGTCTAATTGTACGTGTTCGAAGAATCAGATATTTTGGGGAAAATACGTTTCAAGAGGACGACGTTTCTTCTTCTTCTACTCGATAGAGTTATATGTTTAAATTTATGAGTGAGGTAAGCACCATGGGTAATACGTTTATAGGATGTCTTGATTAAGTTATGTTAATCATAAAAAGTCAATTCGAGAAGTTAATTCAGCGGAATTCCATCCCTCCGGTTTACGTTTTATCCACGTTTTTTGGTTTGCAACAAACCTGAAGTTGCTCATTATTTTTTATTTTGTTTTATTATCTACATAAGAAAGATTTTCTCAAATGGAACATCAATTTTTATCATCATTGCAAAATAATTGGACTCGTGTGATTGCATTCGTTGGTTTCGCTTCAGCCCGCAATCCTCACACTCGTCAGAAAATTTTTTTTCATCACGCTGTGTGTAAAGTGACATTTTACGCACGCTCCGCGTGCGCAAAACCCCACTTCCCACACATTGTGAGGAAAAATAGGGTTCGATACTCGCGGGAAAAGTGTTTTTAGACTCATGGATTTATATCACTTGCCTTCGGCTCGTTCTATAAACGTCCCACGAGCCCAAAAACACTTGCCCGCAATCGTATCGAAATATACTATTTCGACATATTTGCATGAAAAAATCAATTTTTTTTACTAATTTTCGTGTGTGATGTAGTTCTTTTTGGGTGTATTCTAGAGTAGTTAAAAAAGTCCACTTTTTTTACTTGTGAAAAAGCAATGTACAAAAGTTCACCGCTCGACTGTGCGTACCCTACGATTCTCGCTGAAAACATCACACCACTCGCCCATATCCCCCCAATTTATGCACTTGTAACGTAAGATATTATTTCGGCCTTGTGACAAAAATACCCATGTTCTCAATATCTCAAAAAGAAAGTAACTGAATTGGATTTTTTTTACGTCAAGATATTCTTCATAATAATATGTATAAAATCAAATAAAAATATTGTTATGCCACTAAGAACGGTTTGGTAATAATCGGGATTATTCATTTTTATGAATAAATCATCGTGCTCACGATAACTTTCGAGAAAAAAAGTAAGAAGTTGAAATTTGGTAAAATTGTAGCTCTTATGACATTACAGGATGAAATTGTATAGCTATAATAGAATCAGAGGTCGGTGTAGTTTATTTCCCTTACCAATATGATTAGCTTTCTGAGTAGTTATCATCTGCTAAAATGTACGGATCCATTCGAAAGCTTATTACCAATGGAATTGGTGAAAAAAAAAAGTAAATGTGACATGGCTTCTGTCAAAAAAGCTTACAACACTGCTTGTTTTCATTTCTACCAATTCCATTGGTAGTAAGCTTCCGAATGGATCTATACCAATTCTTTAAGAAAACAAGGGCTTTAATGGAAAGACAGAAAAAGGGAAATATCTGGAACACTTTGTATGAATAGGTATAGATCTTTTGATTGATCTAGATAGAGGACATGAAGACGAATATTAAAAAAAAACAAGTGGAATCGGTTGCAAAATTTCAAAGATATTCAACATAATAGATTTTCAGACAATGTTGAATATCTCCGAAACTAGTGGTGCGATTGAGCCCATCTTCAATAAGAACCTTTGTTATCACAGGAGGAAGATTCTGTCCAAATTTTAAGTTGATATCTCGATGTTTGCAGACGTTAGCGCGCGTACAAAGATTTTAATGAAAAAACAGAAAAGGGGAAATATGTCAAAAAATTCGTAAGGACGGGTATATATGTTTTTGTCGATCTAGGTAGAGGTCATCGAGACGAATTTTTTGAAAAAAAAATCTAAATCGGTCCAATAATTTTAAAGACATTCGTGAAAAACGATTTAAAAACGAATCGCTTTATCTCAAAAAATACTTGACCGATCGGGCTAAAATTGTGCACAGAGTTAGTACTCATTAAGACCTATAATCTTATAAAATTTCAAATTTTTTTGAATTATTTTAGCCACTTAATTACTCAATTTTCTAAAAATTGACCATCGGGAAGGTGGCGGTGGACATATCCACATACAGACATGGTCGCCAAACATGGTATTTTTTACGTTTCAGACCATTCTACATCATTTCCAATGAAAATTAGAGAACGTGAAAATTGGACGATTACAAAGCTTCCATTCGGAAACAATCTAAATCGATTTTCTAGACGATTATCTCCTTCGTATTCTTTTTTTATTTCCTTTTCATAATAATAACACTGTCCGACAAAAAATGAGCTTTTTCGAGGCCAGACATAAAATATAGATGAAATTAAAGATTTTTTCACACCGATTCCAATGGCGCTTGCCAAATTCCTCTATCACGTCAAGTTCCTGAGAAAAAAAATAAATTAAGTCGAACATTGACTCAAAAGAGCATCCGGAGGAAAAAAATTGACATAAAATAGACATAAAATATAGATGAAATTAAAGATTTTTTCACACCGATTCCAATGGCGCTTGCCAAATTCCTCTATCACGTCAAGTTCCTGAGAAAAAAAATAAATTAAGTCGAACATTGACTCAAAAGAGCATCCGGAGGAAAAAAATTGACATAAAATAGACATAAAATATAGATGAAATTAAAGATTTTTTCACACCGATTCCAATGGCGCTTGCCAAATTCCTCTATCACGTCAAGTTCCTGAGAAAAAAAATAAATTAAGTCGAAAGTTGACTCAAAAGAGCATCCGGAGGAAAAAAATTGTAGAAGGAAAATAAAGTTCATTCAATCCGAAAAAAATGATGAGGAAATAAAAAACATTGGTCCATCAGACGGAAGAAAGTTTCCTCCAATTACGGAAGCAATTTCATCAGAAAAAATTCACCAAATAGATATTTATGATGTTTTGAGAGGAATGACATGATGTACCTGAAGTTGTTTATAGAATTCCCTACCCTAGCTAAAATGAACGTTGATATCTTTTATGGAACGATAACCCCTTTCGAACATGAATCTTAACTTCGAGACATTTTGTTGAGTAAAGCTAATCGACAACTGCGTCAAAAGAATTGATGACATGGGCACACGCGTGAATTCGTATGAAATCCGACACGTATAAAAAAAATTTCTAGAAAGACCTAGCGAATTCGCTGTACGAGTCTATCAGTTTTTGATTTCTATTGTATTGTTGAATAGAAGATATCTTATAGAAAAAATCGGCCAAAAACTAGTAAAAAGTTCAATGGAAATTCAATAGAGTTGTCTACCAAATTCGTTAGGTTTTTTATCAAATTTCCGAATGCGTTGAATTTTAAAAAAAATTATTTCTATAAAATTATAATTTTATAGAAATAATTTTTTAAACCCCAGAGAATTCACTACAATTATATTCAATTTCTATTGCATTCCTAGAGAAGAATCAATAGAATTAGATTTTCCTATGCAATTTATTCTATTGAGATATTGTCTATACAATTTTTTAGACTGAAATTGTTCAAGACTTATAAATATTTCGGTAGAAATTTAATCGAGATGTCTAGCGAATTGGCTAGGTTTTTCAATAAAACTTTTTCGTTCGCGTCAGTTTCTGAAAATATCTCCGAATCTAACAGAAGTACCAAAATTCATCCGAAGATTCTTTATGAAGTGCGATGAGAGCTACAAAAAATTATGCAGAGAAATTTCGCTATTTCTCTTCGATTCAAAGATATTTTGCGAAAACTCTCGCGGGTGCTGAGTCGATTTTGGGTCGTTTTGTTATTCCGCTACGGGTCTAATACTTCGTTAGAAGGAAAACTGAAATTTTATAAATAATTCCGTAGTTATTTTCTGAAAAGCGGCATCAAATCCAATTTTGGTGGGAAAAAATAATGGAATTTCGAATTTCAATCAAGCCCCAACTTTCAGGAAATTCATGAGCAGCTGGTGAACGAGGAATCCCCATTTGACTTGCATTGTCAATCAAAACGTGAATATTGAGCATGATTTCCCATCAAATTACCCCGTATTTGTTTCTCAGGAAAATACTGAAATCCCTATGGAGTTCAAATTTTTAGGCAGAAAAAAGTAATTGTTAACATCAACACACTCGGAACTTGTATAAAAAACCTAACGAATTTGGTAGACAACTGTATTGAATTTCCATTGAACTTTTTACTAGTTTTTTGGCCGATTCTACTCATTTTTTTTGTAAGATATCTTCTATTCAACAATACAATAGAAACCAAAAATTGATAGAATCGTACAGCGAATTTGCTAGGTCTTTCTAGAAAATTGTTTTATACGTGTCGGACAGCGGATTTCATACGAATTCACGTGTGTGCCCATGTCATCAATTCTTTTGACGCAGTTGTTGATTAGCTTTACTGAACGAAATGTCTCCAAGTTGAGACTCATGTTCGAAAAGGGTTATCGTGCCATAGAAGATATCAACGTTCATTTTTAGCTGGGTTAGAGAGTTCTGTAAACAACTTCAGATACATCGTGTCATTCCTCTCAAAACATCATAAATATCTGATATTTTGTGAATTTTTTCTGATGAAATTACTTCCGTAATTGGAGGAAACTTTCTTCCGTCTGATGAATCAATGTTTTTTATTTGCGTATCATTTCTTTCAGATCGAAGGAACTTTATTTTCATTCCACAATTTTTCTCCTCCGGATGCTCTTTTGAGTCAATTTTCGACTTCATTCATTTTTTTTAGGAACTTAACGTGATAGAGGAATTTGGCAAGCGCCATTGGAATCGGTGTGAAAAAATCTTTAATTCCATCTACATTTCATGTCTGGCCTCGAAAAAGGTCATTTTTTATCGGACAGTGTAATTGGAATCCCATTATAGAAATATGAAGTATCCATATCCTTTTTCGATATGCAGGAAAAAAGGTATTTTTGTATTACCCGAATGAGATTTCGCAATACTTTTGTTTCGTGTGTTTCTTTTAATCTCAAAAAACACTTTTTATTGATCTTTAACATGATTCACCTTGATTCAATGTTGTAACTTGTGAATTATGAAAAATATCCATATAATAAGAAAAAGAATGAATAAAATTAAATCAATTTAATTGTAAAGAAGGAAATGGGAAAATAATAAAATATATACATATATATCGTCTGCAGTACCTAATCGGGAAATAACTACACTTGGATAATTAACAGAGGATTGAGACACTACATTTTTGAATGAGAGTCTCAGGTCTCTTTTAGATCTCTTTAAGGCAGACTACAGAGATGTAAAAGAAGTCTCACATTTCAACTCGAGATGATCCTGATTCAAGTGTTCCGCCAAAATTTTACACAGGTTACTCAATTCAAACCTGAAAACAAGAAAAGACCAAGGCACAACTGATCGGTGCGATAACCAATGTTGGCACATCAGGCCTGAATGTTTGCATCTTTGAATACTAATTCAAGCAATTCTCAGTCAGGTATGAGTATGATAGACCCCACAGAAGCGTAAACACGACTCTGGTAGTTGTTTACTACGACTGACAGTTGATTTGACAAAGCCGTGGGTCCATTTATGTGACGGAATATTACAGAGTAAATTTGAGGGGAGGCTTGTTATCCGCTCATTGAAGTTAACCACGGGGCTAAGTGCGTGCTATGTAGTTGAATCCAGCCGTCTCTCCTTTTTCTCTTTCCGCCCATCCCTTTCTACTTCACAATATTGCACAAGAGTTACGTGGATGATAGAAGGGCGAGGAGAATCGGTAGGCGAGGAGGTGAAAAGGAAGAAGTTAAGGAGCATGGGGTGGAACATGCTTGAAGGCGGTCTACGTGAGCCAGCCAATGACGGGCCGGATCGTTGCTGGGGTAACCGCGGGACGTTCCAACGATTATTCGACCAAAATGGAAAAGTTAGCGCGCGCCGCCTCGGGGAGAGAATGGGTGAAGAGATGTTGGAGAGGACAGCAGATATATTTTCAAATTCACTCGGATTGAGATATGGTTAACTGTGGTGAGAGCGAGATGCTTTGTTCTAACTCCCGTGTATCGATAAGCTCTATTTGCCTTTTTCTTGTTTGTTGTTATTATGATTCTGACACGTTACATGCAGGGCAATTTTCTGGAGCCATCAGTGCTTAAACTAAGAAGGTTTAATCATCCATTTCAAATGTGGATCGAGTTAAATCAACACTTGACTCTAAATTTTTTTCAACAACGTTTTGCATTCATCATTATTTATTGAAGGGGCATTGGAGAGGGTGCTTTTGCTTGAACGCTTAGGAGATGATGAAATTATTTTATTACTGATGTGAAATATTTTTAAATCAAATCATACCTATGTTTTTAAGATAGCGAGACAGATTGTAAACGCTTGAGAAGTCTAATCATTCTATGGCTTCAGTACCGAGGTCATTACGCATTGGCACATAATCTTCCAATCCCGACGACAACCTAGAGAAGTAAATGCATTTCACCAAGTTCCAACTTCTATTCCACCTTTGCATCTTTGATCTGTTAAAGCACTATGCCTTATTAATTTTGCATGAAGGAACGATAAAATTGTGACAATTCTAGCCGACTTACCGTTTTGAGAAGTAAACATATTCATTACTGGATAAAATAGAGTACTAAGAAGGATTTATTGAGATTATAAGAGACATCGAACCAATCTCGAGGCGAATAGAATAAAAAATACGTCGGTATTAAAGTTGAAAAAAATTTCCATATATAAAGTCAAGCAGCTGAAACCTCGTAACTACAAAAAATACTACTCTCGAATTTTACTAACTGATTCATTTTTATCGCCAACATTCATAACAAACCTGGTCGTAAAGCTTGGATATAGAGAATAAATTTTTGTCCCAATGAATTCAATTTACCCTCTAAGGTTAAAAATGTGGTGATTCAAAGCAGCACTTATGGAGAGCTTACCGATATATACAACACTGCCAAATCTACCTTTTAAGGCTTTCGCGGTCATGATTAATGACATTATTGGCTTCCGGATGGATGCCACGTTTGGTTGTAGCATTGCGCCTTACGTTTTGCAAACATTGCAGTCTGCATCTTCAGGGCTGTGAGCTCCGATTCTGAGCTCCGATATCTGAGGGTAGTCCTTTTATGCCTTCCCCTGTGATAGTGGGGGTAGGGGAAGGCTGGAGGGGGTCAATCAATCATATGTTGTAATTGATTAGCTGATCAATTAAAAAACCGGGAGTGAACCACTTGATATCCTCTATCCCTGTTAAGGTTGTTAGGGTTTTTGTAGATCTCCAAACCTTCTCGGTATGTCCTTTCGAAATATCCTTGAGACATGGCCAACATTACGGCTTGATCGTACTCGATCCTATGTCCAGTGTCCATGTAATGTTCAGCAAATGCAGACTGTTGTGTGTGACCGTATTTGGAACACCGTTGATGTTCCTTGATCCGTGTACTGATCTTCCTCCCGGTTTCACCAATGTACACTTTTCCTCATGAGCAGGGGATCTCGTACACTCCTGGTGTACTCAGAGGCGATCTGCGATCTTTCGCAGCATCCGTCCAATCTTCTTTGGGCGTTGGAAGATTGTCCGGATGTTGTGTTTGCCGAGTACTCTGCTGATGCGTTCAGTGGTGCCTCTCAGGAAATTTTTGAGAAACTTCCAAGATAGCCAAACATCGATCCAATATTGAACCTCCGAGTATAAGGGCCGCGATTGTCTTTAACTGAAATCGTCTCAATACTCGTAGGCTAAGCTTTGATTAAATATCAGCTCCTCTTCGATGTTTTTTATCAACTTGAAAAATACCCAAGCATGCCAGAAGTTACCAGATCAGACTGTCAGGTTATAGTCGGTTATATTTAGATGATTATTATTCTCATTTCGCATGCAGGGTGTGGCGATATATGCAATACGGCCAAACATTGGTCCAACAGCGCGTCCCAATTGAAGCGAAGGACTACTTACTACCGAATATCGTAACACAATTATTGCTGATTTCAAGTGATTTCACAGTGATTTCACGTCCTTTCAAGGAATGGTGGATTTCAAGTGATTTGATAGAATTTGTCCTTGACTTCATGATTTTAAATGATTCCACACGATTTTAAATTATTCCAAATCGTTTCAAATGATTTCAAATGTTTGATTTCAACTTTCAGCGCAATTGCTTTACATTAACTGCGTAAAATTGCAACAGGTGGTGAAATAAGACCTAGTGAATTGCGAACAAGTTGTAACTGGTACCTCATTTTATGAACTGAAATAGAAGGGATTGGAAGGGCGTGACAAGTACGACAATTGAGAGTCATCAGGTCTTGTCACTGATCTCTATATAACTGGCTAGACTACCGCCTTACCCTTATGATCGATAAAGTGAAAAAAATTGAAGTTATGCCAGCGTCACGGAATATCGCAGAGGGTATTTGATCGGCTGCTGGGTAAGTTGCGGCTAAAACTTAACTGATGCCATAACCCACACGATTTTCGGGGTTATGGCATCACTATTGCAAGAAAACAAGAGAAAAAATGAATATTTAACATTCCATCAGTAAGTGTATAATTATAAGATCTACCAGTCTCCTCATATTTTTAGTATTTAATCATTCAGTTGTTTATATGATCATTTATTCGACACGATTTATTCATGTTAATCGCAAGGTTAGTGAAGGTTCTGGGTGATCAATAAGGTACAAATTTATATTTATATCTAATACACGGTGTCCCATAATTGCGCACTCTAATTTTAAGTGTGGAAAGAAATTGAAATTTGGGATCGAAAGTTCTTGTTCCACTTTGCTGTGCGACACATCCCTGTCGAGTTTTTTAACTTTGAAGTTGACCAATCATAGCGTTGCTCCGCCCACTGGACCAATAGATCTCAAGTCAAAGGTTTTTGAATGAGAAAAATGGTGATTATGAAATTTTCTCTTGGGGTGAAGATCAGGGGCAGAGTCAGGGGCCCAGGAATCGGCAAGGGGGGGGGGGTAGGAATCCAGCTTCCGGCGGAGGTCCAGGTTATGTTCAAGTGCTAGGTATATTCTTCCTGGTGAGAGGAAAATTCCCGGAACTGTTCCAGCTTCAGATCCAGGACTGTGAACTGTCCCAGGGAGAGGTCCAGGTTCATGAACTATTCCAGGTAGAGGTCCCAATTCCGGAACTGTTCCGGATAGAGGTGCAGGTTTGGAAACTGTTCCAAGTGGAGGGCCAGGTTCGAAAACGGTTCTGAGTGCATCTCCAGGTCCGGGAATGGTTCCGGGTAAACATCCAGGTCTGGATATTGTTTCAGGAGGACGTCAATGTCTAGGAACTGTTCCAGGTGGAGGTGCAGGTTCGAGAACTGTTCCGGGTACACTTTCAGGTCCGGGAACGGTCCTGGGTGAACGTCCAGGTCCGGGAATGATTCCGGGTGAACGTCCAGTTCTGGACATTGTTCCAGGTGGAGGTGCAATTTCAGGAACTGTTTCAAGTGGACCTCCATGTCTAGGAACTGTTCCATGCGGAGGTGCAGTCTGGTCTGGTGTACCCGGATCTGGAGATGTACCCGGAACAGTTCTCGAAACTGCACCTCCACCTGGAACAGTTCCGAAACTCGGACCTCTACCTAGAACAGTTCCTGAACCTGGACCACTCCCTGGGAGAGTTCACCGTCCTGGACCTCAAGCTGGAACAGTTCCGGCAATTTTTCCCTCACCTGGAAGATTTCCTAGCACTTGAATTTCACCTGGACTTCCACCTGGACATATGTCTTCACCGAGCCGTCCATGTGGAGCTGGATTCCTATCCCCCTCCCTCCATTCCGATTCCTGGACAGTAGTTATGTAATGCCGATTCGAGCGCCACGTTTTTGGCGTCGACCTGGTCGTTGGGGCCCAGTAGGGGAGTCAGATGAAAGTGGGTGGGTGGGTTTTTAATTCGCAATTTTTTCCCTCGAAGTGATGAAAGAGTTAATCAATCCGCGGGATCGCGGTTTAATTCGCGGTTTAATTCGCGGTTTGGTTCGCGGTTTGATGAATTAATTCGCAATTTTTTCCCTTGAAGCGATGAAAGGTTTAATTAATTCGCGACGTCACGTTTCAATTCAGAGTCTGATAGGCGGGGTCACGGTTTAATTCGCGGTTTTATTAATTAATTCGCGATTTTTTCCCTCGAATTGATGAAAGGGTTAATTAACTCACGGGATCGCGGTTTAATTCGCGGTTTGATTCGTGGTGTGATTAATTAATTCGCGATTTTTTCCCTTGAAGTGATGAAAGGGTTATTTAATTCGCTGGTTAATCAATTTAATTCGCGGTTTTATTAATTAATTCGCGATTTTTTCCCTTGAAGTGATGAAAGGGTTATTTAATTCGCTGGTTAATCAATTTAATTCGCGGTTTTGCATTACAAAGGACCTTTTCGGTGACCTAGTCAATCCACCCCGCGAGGGGATGAGTGAAGGGGTTAATTAATTTGCAGGTCGCGGTTTGATTCGCAGATTAATTCCGCAGATCATGGCTAAATTCGAGGATCGATTAATTAATCAATTATTACACCCGAACTTCTCAGTACATTGCCGCGAGGGGTGAAAGGGGTTAACTAATTTGCTGCTTTAGTTTGCTGCAGAAATCATAGAAGGGGCTCTTCTTCAATCATTGACACCTGGTTCCACTTGACATTTTCCAGACATGTCTGAACTTGAGTTTTCCGGTACTTTCTCGTTTGCCGCCCCCCTTCGTGTGAAATTGTCATTGATAACGATATCAATATATAAATATTTATTTTAAAAAGAAGAATTCAAAAGGGGAGGGGGTATGTATATATGCAAAGAATTTTCGCGTGAACTTAAGATTATCAGTCCTTTGATGGTTACCACTCGTAGGAACAAACGTTATTCATAATAATGTAAAAAAATTATTTATTGAAAAAAGAAAGGTTTAAGAGTGAGCGATTTATGTATATAAACGAAAAAATCCCCGCACACATCATCAGTTCATCTTGTCGCTCTCCATGAAGGACAGCTTCGAACGACGGGAATTAAAGAAACGTTTAGACCGTCTCCTGAAAAACATTCAAGAAGTGAAACAAGTTATAAAGTACCGTGTAACATCACAATACTCTGCTCCAATCTGCAGAAGACTCGAATTTAAGCTTAATTATTATACCCACGTAAAAAAAAATCATTATGGATTTCACCAAAATCAATATTGTGGCGCAAATGAAAAATCTTCCTCTTATTAAACTGGTGGATCTGGATGCTGGAGCATTTTATATCATCACTGCAGCTCGCAAGGTGGAGACAAAGTATGGAGTTGGTATTATTCTTCATCTCTCAGATACTCACACAGTTTTCGTGAATAATCGACTGGCCAAGTATTTCGCTGAAAATCCCAAGATGTTCGAGAATTTCCGACAACATATTGAAAAGTGTTCACCAACGTTGGAATATCTAGGTGGGAAATACAACAATCTTCGCCTACATCCTGATTCAGACGTGAAAATTGAAAATAAAGCAGATGAAGCAAATTTCAATGTGATGAATACTATTGCAGAGTTCAAAGAACTCCTCTTGGTGAAAATATCTGAATTGGAACGCAACTATTTATACACCATCGCAGCTGCCTCCAAAGTCAAAACCAAACAAGGAAAGAGTGTGATCCTCCATTTGAATAATGCTTATTCAGTTTTCCTGAACCGAAGGATATCAAAATTTTTCATTAATAATCCTAAAAAATTGAAGATTTTCTGAATGAAATCAAATTCCATGCAGAGGATGAAGAGATTGTTGCTCAACTCACAAATTAAATAAAACAATATTTCCATTTTTTTCTTTGTTGGCAATTTTTTTTTACACAATGATTTTTATGATTATAACTAATGTAATAGTATATAAAAAATACATGAATAAATATAATAATTAAACATATTTCGTTGTTTTTTGTGTATATTTTTTCTTGAGTATTATTGCATTTAACACAATCCCTTATCATAGGTAGTGGTCCATCAAAAGTAACACCCTCGGCAGCCAAACAACATAGTGCTCCAAACAACGTCTACATCTTTTGATGTACCAATCAACTCTCATAGCATCAGTCAACTTGTCCCAACACTGATCAACATGGCATGCAGCGACGAAACTTATAAATGAATGTGGCAGATATGGCAATATCTTCACAATCCATCAAATTTAAATTGTTCAATTTGTAGTAAATATTGAAGGATCGATCTACTGATCGTACTCTTCTTATCTTCATCATCCAGTTTTTGAGTAGCTCTACATTTTTTAAGGCACATGCCTTGTTGTCGTCTCTATAACTATGAAATGGGCAAGTACGAGATGGTAAATCTTTGAATTTGGCTAGTGATGGGCAATCATGGAAAAAAATTTCAATATTGACTACTAGCGGTGCTAATACAGGACCAGAAGTTTTTTTCAACCACTCTTTTTTCTCTTCACCTTTCACATAAATTCTACCAATATTTTCCCACTTTTGCACTAATTGTCCAACTTGCTCGTATGATCTATTTCCATAGTTCCAGGGTAATCCATGATGATGACGCTCAAGTCACAAAGCTACCCTTCTATACTTCGCTGATAAACTAGAGAATCTCCATGGGGACTTGAAAAACCAAACGTTAGGGTATCCTACACCAGAATCCAAAACTGTGTATCCAAGTTCTTTCACGATGAACTCGTTGGAGAGCGTTTGGAAACCTGGTATGTCCACGACCACCTCCATCCCAACTGATGAAATATTTCTATCGTCATGAGAATTTATACCCCTCTCGCCCCTCCTCCTTAGATTACTTTTCTTACTCCTCCGCTTATTGGGTTGTAACGTACTACTCGGTCGTGCAAAATGAGACAATAAGCAGCAGTTTCCGGAGAAAAACTGATTTTTGTTTCAAACTCCAGGCGGACATCCACAGGTCCAAATTTCAAGGATTCATTTTGTTTAGAGCAATCGATGACTACCAGGGGTGTAATCGCTGCAAATTGTGCTTTTGTCAATAATGGATTATTCGCTTGTTGATCATAATATGATGATTGAAAGTTTGAATACATGTCATATAGT
>NW_021680623.1:89284-90127 GCF_001412515.2 Diachasma alloeum | reverse complement strand
ACAGGTCCAAATTTCAAGGATTCATTTTGTTTAGAGCAATCGATGACTACCAGGGGTGTAATCGCTGCAAATTGTGCTTTTGTCAATAATGGATTATTGGCTTGATGATCATAATATGATGATTGAAAGTTTGAATACATGTCATATAGTATCGAATACTGATTTTTAGTCATGTCTACATCCAAATTTCCATATGGATAACGTTGGGAATTTAGGAATAATTTCACATCGATGATACTACAATGATCAAAATTGCTAGCATTTTNAACTCCAGGCGGACATCCACAGGTCCAAATTTCAAGGATTCATTTTGTTTAGAGCAATCAATGACTACCAGGGGTGTAATCGCTGCAAATTGTGCTTTTGTCAATAATGGATTATTGGCTTGATGATCATAATATGATGATTGAAAGTTTGAATACATGTCATATAGTATCGAATACTGATTTTTAGTCATGTCTACATCCAAATTTCTATATCGATAACGTTGGGAATTTAGGAACAATTTCACATCGATGATGCTACAATGATCAAAATTGCTAGCATTTTTCTTATTTATATTTTTTCTATCTGTTTGGAAGCCTAGAATGACATAACGTGGTTTCTCAAGCTGAGTTGCGGTTTTCACCGTCCACACGTGTTTTGTTGTCGCTGGGAGCATCGAATACTCATATAATTCGCATGATCTGACGCTCATCGATATTGCAGGATCTTTCTGCATGAAATTGAGCAACTCAATCTTCTTAGTATCCGATAATGTCACAGATGGAACCATCCACTCAATTCTCATAAAATTGATCTTCACATCTTCTTTGGCGGTTTGAATCAAAGCATTGTTATCAT
>NW_021680623.1:88517-89082 GCF_001412515.2 Diachasma alloeum | reverse complement strand
TCAACTTGTGGACCGTCTTCGATTACTAGTGGCATCACAAAGACCTGGAAATCCAAGTCATGATAACGAAATTATATCAATTATTGAAGAACTTCGCGAGGCGGGAATTATATATTAGAGTATGCACATTGCCATCTGTTGTCATTTGCGAAATGAGTGTTGACGTGTTTGGTCGCCACTTAACGTCTGATAGTGGCTGCCACAATCGAGGCCCACCTGGTGTTGGTTATAAACTAACTGCAGATGGTAATTATAATCTTCAGGATAAAAGGCTGAATAATATTGCAACACCAGTGGACCCACACGATGCTGTAACACTAGAGACTCTAAATATAAAAATTAACGAATTCCAAATTGATATAAAATGCAAGTGTCCGGATATTAATAAAAGAATTGGTAGATTAATGAGACTAGTGGAAAGAATACCGAGCGACCCCAAAAATGTCGGAGAATAAATTGGATGTTGTGACAGAATTACATCGTCCAGCACGAAGAAATTATCCTCGGCGACGAGTCAACATTCGTGATCTGGATGAAACATGGCAGGCAGATTTGGTGGATATGA
>NW_021680623.1:48597-88426 GCF_001412515.2 Diachasma alloeum | reverse complement strand
GAAAGAATACCGAGCGACCCCAAAAATGTCGGAGAATAAATTGGATGTTGTGACAGAATTACATCGTCCAGCACGAAGAAATTATCCTCCGCGACGAATCAACATTCGTGATCTGGATGAAACATGGCAGGCAGATTTGGTGGATATGACAGCTTACGCGAAAAGCAATAATGGAAATAGATTTTTGCTCACTGTAATCGATATTTTTTCGAAGTTTGCTTGCACTGAGCCGATAAAGAGAAAAAATGCTCAGGATGTTACGAGAGCTATGAGTTCTATCATCCAACGGGGGCGTGTGCCGAAACATTTGCATGTTGATGGTGGGAAAGAATTCTACAATTCTGAATTTCAAGCATTAATGAAAGGATATAATATCAATTTATGTTCCGCATTCAGTAATTTGAAGGCGTCCATATGTGAACGATTCAATCGAACATTGAAGAGTAAAATGTGGCTACAGTTCAGTTTGCGTGGAAATTACAAGTGGATTGATATGTTACCGGAGCTCATACGTGAATATAACCATAGAAAACATCGAACTATTGGTATGAGGCCTGCTGATGTAACAACAGAAAATGCAAAAAAATTACGCCTTATTTACGCCGACTTTCGTGTGAACAGTAGAAGACCGAAATTTCGCGTGGGTGATAAAGTTCGTATAAGTAAAGCAAAACATGTTTTTAAGAAAGGATATACTCCCAATTGGACTACGGAAATATTCACTTTTCTAGAAATTAATAACACCAATCCTATCTCATATAAGCTAAAGGATTATAAAAATTAATTAATTAGTGGCACTTTCTATGAGGAAGAATTACTGAAGACGAAATATCCAGATGTATATCTCGTAGAAAACGTCTTGAAAAAAAATGGAAACAGACATTATGTTAAATGGCTGGGATTCAATAGCAGTTATAACAGTTGGATAAATATTGAACAATAAAAAAAATGGGGGTGGGGGGTAGCGAGAACTATATCAGCCTCCACTCATCTTTAAAATCATCAGTATAGTGAGTTTGTTGATCTAGTCAACATGATCGTGAAGGTTATTGTGTTACAAGTCCTCGCGGTGACACTCTGTTAGGCTGTGGATCTCCTGAACACGGAAATTCATAGTCAAAGCGGGTTGCATTATGAAGTAGTAGGCAGTGTGCATTTCACCACTGCAGAGTGGCTTCTTGCAACTTATATTGACTTGAGAAAATTCATTTCTTAAAGACCGTTTGTGACACGAGAAATGCTCGAAAACATGAATCAAACATGTAAATACTATGCTGAGGATGAAAAATGTGTTACCGTTCTCCAAGCGGAAAATCTGTTGATGAAAGAGGAGAATGTGGAAAATACATCAATCAATTCCTCTTTTTCATGAATGAATCAATGAGTGATAAGACATATGTACCCTCAGGATTCCTGGTGATCATTTCAGAGACAGTTTTCCATTCCTTGAATGAAACTCAACACGATTATGGTCGGATAATGAATAAAACAGTTGATAATTCTCGACCACATATAATTCAAACAGGATTGCATGATCTGCATCATGAACTCGATGAAATGAGAAATCGAACAGCAGCAAGTCTCGCAGCTCTTCATGATGCTATCAAGTTAATTGAGGACTTGGCCGAGAACGGACCTCTTTATGGACAATTATATCATACTATGATGAATCGAATGAGGGATTGGTCTGATCATTTGATAATGGAGTTGGATAATTATCAATATACTTTGCAGACAATCATCGACGCTATATATTTAGCGAAGGCGGGTGTGATTCACCCAGAATTATTTACATACGAGATACTTGAAAATGCTGTTAATCATTTTATGATAACAAATCAGGACCGATCATTGGTTTTTTTCTTTCGAGTAAACAATTGCGCTCTGAGAATTTAATGAAAATTTCCAAGACAAATGTTGGTTTTGAGGAGGGAAAATTTTACTACCTGTACAAAATGTATTCATATCCTACGACTGAAGTGTTCGGCCACCGCCAAGGGTCAGCGTACATTCAACCTAGGGGCGACTACCTGCTGCTTAGTCAATATCATTATACCCTAGCACGCTGCGAGGATATTGCAGAATGCCTGTATGTAGATAATCATCAGTATACTTGTAAACTAAAGTATCCATTCTACGATGCCACTTATCAACCGATTTGTGATGCTGCAATGTTTATGACTGGAAGAAAACTGTCACCACTTGCTAATTGTAGTATCAAACTGAGTCACACCTTTGAATCATATTGCAAGCAAACTGAAAAGGGCTGGCTATACTCAGTGTCCGAGAGAGAGGAGGTGAATTTTTCATGTGGAGGAGAGTGAAGAGATGCAATGAATATCTCAGACACAGGAATTCTTCAAGTTAAGACAGGATGTGAAGCTTATACATCATATGCAATGATGATTGGCTATCAACAATTTGTAGAAAGATCAGCGGCATATATCACTGCTAGAAATCTCAATGTTACTCAGATGGGGCAAAAATACGTTGAATATCTCCCACAACATTATGTACAACTAGATGAGTTTTTATATCAGTGCAAAAAAGATGAGCAATTATCCGTCACAATATTATTTTTTGCAGCAGCCGTGGGAATATTTTTTCTTTGGTTTATATCATTATTGTTGTTTTCCGAGTAACAAAAGAAGATGAAACTGGTAGCATAGTCGTTGGGTGGATTAAAGAGACACATGTATGAGGCATTTTATTGGATAAAAAAACTTTTTTTTTTCTTAATGATGGATTGTTCGAGATTGGGACACAATAAATGTACACACAATATTAACTCGTCAAAGATTTATTCAGTGAGGCACGTGTTATATCCGAAATTTCCAGAAATATTCCATGAAACAAAATAAATTTTTAAGCGAAGGTAAAACACCTCCGACTTCACAGAATGCCGAACCAGCACCTCAGTGCATCGCTCCCAAAAAGTCCCACCGTGCAATGACCGCTATCGCATGCAATTTCCCAATACCGAAACTCCAAAATAATCATTTTTCCTTCCCTTGCCACGAGTCGAATTTTGTCACCAAGCAAAACTGACACGTAGAAATTAGTCGTTAGCTGGCATTCGGTAGTGAAAGTTCTTAGCGGAAATTGCTTGCGGAACCGGTCGGGTGGAATTCAATTCCGGTAGTAATTCAGGCAATAATTCCTGATACTATAACGGTGACTTCTCATTCATAATTTCGGGAGGTGATCATTGATTTTCACTAGGGAACAGTAATTCCCTAAAATCGAAAGTAGCCGCGTTTCTTGCATATAAAAGGAATACTCCAAACTACAAAGTATTTTGTGCTGACGAACTCAAATATAAAATTAAAGTATAAAATTCATTTAATTCACCTAGTGAACTCTAGTTTACCTCAATACGCAAGTATTCTCTGTGTAGTGGCGAAAGTGTAGAGGAAAGAACATAGGTTCACCATAGACTTACTTACTAAAATTCAAGAACTCTATATTACGTATATTTTTGAACTATTTGTTAAAAAAAAAATTCTAAAGTGCAATCGTTTGGCGGAATACCATTGGATACTTTACACCAAGCGATATCCGAGCAAAATCGAGTGAGTACCTCTTTTCCAAGACGAAAATAGGAATTCTTCTAGGGGACCAAAAATCAGTTCTATAAATCAAATATTCTCAAATCAAAATTCTAACATAAATTTCATGTATTGGTCTGTGTAAATCTTTCGGAGAAATTATAATTTTGATTGTTAACAAATCTTTTGGTAATTGCAAAAGCCTTTCATCCCTCCATTTCCTCCTATCCTTGGAAGAAATATCAGGAGTTCAAAAGACATAAAAAGGTAAGATTTGAACAAATCTTTCAACGCCGTTTTCTAAAGAAGAAAAATAAAACAAGTTTATGGCTCAAGAATCCATGTCGTATCTTGGAATAAATTCAGTTATTCGGAGAAATAGAATTATTTTATTCCAGCCGTAGTCCTTCGACGTGGATTACGTCTCCAGACATAACACACGTCACTCGTCTCGCGTTCAGCGTCCAACACGTCTCGTACAGGAATGTACAACCTACACGCCACAACCGGCCTGGGACGAGATCTGCGCATGCGCACGATCTCGTCCCCTTCTTAGCTTACACAGATACACCTTATACTATAGATATTATATATATATATATATATATATATATGAGGACCAGCCTTATTCCAACACTCCCTCCCGACTGCTTCTGTGTCCTCCAGTATGAAAAGGTTATCATCAAGTTTATATACTTTTGTTTACTAAACAGACAGAAAATAATAATTAGATATTCACATTCATTATTTTGTCAACTTGACGCTTGTGTAATTCAAACGCCAGAGGTTTGGTAAACACGTCAGCCAATTGATCTCTGGAACTAATCTAGTTTACTTTGATCAAATTGAGTTTCACACATTCTTTGATGTGATGGGCTTTGACATCGATAATATGTCTCAATTTATTTCCCCCACTAATCTGAGCACTACTCGTCGCTGCCTTATTATTACACCATAGTGTCATAGGCAACTGGGGTGGAAATATTAATTTCGGAGAATTAAAAATAGACAACATCTCTTGACTAGCTTCGCTCATCGCAACATATTCTGCTTGACAAGTAGATAGAGCTACATACGACTGTTTATGAGTTCTCCAAATAATTGAATCACCAAACAATTTAATTTCAAAACCACACGTAGTCAATGATCCTTTGCATTCAGCAAAGCTAGCATCAGAGTATGCTTCAATCACATCAGTCTCACCAGTGTATCTCAGACCTAAAGCAGAAGTACCTCTCAAATACCTCAGTACTCTCTTCACCATTTTCCAATCCTCATCGGTTGGACTCACCTGGTGTCTGCTCAACACATTGACCGCGTAAGAAATGTCTGGTCTAGTCGATCCTGCTAGATATAGTAAGCTACCTACTACTTCTCTGTATGGACAATTCATTCTCTCATCAGTCATAACATAGATCTCACCCGAAATGTTTGATTCTCTCATTTTCCGTTCATGATTAGATGCCTGTATAGTTAACATTGGAGTTCTTTGAGGATTTAAATTTTCAAACCCGTATTTAATCAGTAATTTCTAAACGTATCTTTCCTGACTCAATTTTAATATTCTGTTCTCTCGATCTCGTTTAATAACTATATTTAAAAATTCTTTTGGTTCACCAAAGACAGTCATTTCAAATTCGGAACTCAGTGCTAATTTAACCTCATCCAGCTTAAATTTGTCATTACTCGCCATGATAATATCATCTACATATAATAATAAAATCAAGAATTTATCCTCATGACTCCAAGTAAATAAGCAAGGCTCTAGATCAGAGTTAACAAGTCCTACACCAAAAGCTACTTCAGTGAATTTCTTGTTCCATCGCTTGGGACTAATTCGAAGTCCATAGAGAGACTTCTCCAGTTTACAAACTTTAGTTTCTCTTTGCAGATCAGAATGTGGAGTCCCTTCAGGGATTTCCATGTAAATTTCCTCGTCAATATCACCATTCAAAAATGCAGTTTTAACGTCCAATTGACATGTATCTAAATTGTATTTATTGATTATAGCAAATACTGCCCTGACCAAGTTCATTCTGGATACTGGAGCATAAGTTTCTCTTAGTTCGTAGACATTTCGATCCTTAAAACCTCGAATGATTAATCTAGCTTTATGACGTGTCTTGCCAGTCGCTTCTAACGTGCGTGTAAAGATCCATCTCGAGTCAATTATATTAGCTTTCTGACCATTTTGGTTACAGATAGGTCTGTCTACAATTTTCCATACTTTATTTTTACTCANTGAATAACTGATCTAGCTTTATGACGTGTCTTGCCAGTCGCTTCTAACTTGCGTTTAAAGATCCATCTCGAGTCAATTATATTAGCTTTCTGACCATTTTGGTTACAGATAGGTCTGTCTAGAATTTTCCATACTTTATTTTTACTCATCGAATTTAATTCCTCCTCTATAGCAACTGACCATTTATTCTTTTCTACGCCCTGCATGGCATCTTTGAAATTGATTGGATCTGAATTGATATCAGCAAGAAGAGCATGACATACCTCGTCAGTTGAATTGTCCACACCTAGCTCACCCCCACCCTGTGATAAACAAGCCAAAAATAATCCAGAAGTCAGACTCGCGGCAATTGGTAATATTGCAAGGTTTGATCCCTTTGCTGTTCCTCTAGTGGGTTCATTTACCTCTTTTATCTCTGACCTTGGAGTTACCTTTCTCGGCCTACCCCCTATCTCCTCGATACTCCCTCCGATTTGGAGGCCTCATCCACATCGCTCGAACCCTTATCAAAACATACAAACCAATCCTCCTTGTTTATTACTTCTTGAACTTCTGGGACATTTCTGATCTCACATGTCTTATACTTATCACCATAAACCTTTTTCTCATTAAACCTGACATGTCTACTTTCATAGAACTTACCTTCTTCTGGTTTCAGCAATATGTATCCTGTTGGAGTGTAACCAACCAGAATACCTCTCACACCTAATGCTCTAAATTTAGGTCCTACTTTTCTCTGAACTTTCATGTACGCTAAACAGCCAAATCTCTTTATCTGATTAATATCAAAACTATGTTTCGGTGCAAACTCTTCTAATGGAGTTTTCATTTCATTGAATTTGCGAGGTGTTCGATTATACGCGTATACAGCGGCAGACAGAGCCAGATCCCACATGTTTTCTGATAATTTCGCGTCAAACATATACGTACGGACCTTTTTCTGGATTGTCTGGTTGTATCTTTCTGAGACGCCATTATGTTCCGGAGTTTCAGGACTCGCCAGTTGTATTTCCGCACCCAATCTTTTCAACACCTCAACTGTATGTCCTCCGGTAAATTCTGTCCCTTGATCTGACCTAAGATAACAGACCTTCGCGTCGTAACCCAACAAGTTTCTACAACTCCTGACAAACGTTTCAAAACACTGACCTGTTTCACTCTTCGTTCTCATCGGGTATGCCATAGCAAATCTCGATTTATTGTCAATGAAGACTGATATAAACCTGTATCCTTTCGGATATGTGGTTGGAGATATTGGCCCCATTACGTCAGAGTGTATTACTTCCAATGGTTCTGTTGAACGACTTCTTATTTTGGGGAATGGCAATCTGTTAAATTTAGAAGCTAAACAAACCTCACAATCCGTTATTGACTCGTCAAAAATCACGTTACTTCATTCTTTGTTATCCGGGAATTTTCATTGAATAGCTTTGAGATATGCTATTGATGAATGACCAAACCTTGCGTGCCACAGTAAGGCTTTATGATTATTACTACGAAGTTTGTCGTTATCATTCACTAATGTATCAAAAATCTCGTCACTTTCGTCAAGATTCACCTCGTCTACATTGTTTAATTTTCTATCCCAAATTGAGAAATCAATTTTTGAGTGTATGAATGGCTCTGAAGTTGTTTTGGGGTTATCTATACTACTAATATTTTCTTCTTGTCCAATTTCCGATTGTTTACTCAGTATCGCCTCGGTTAATAATTCTACAATTTGCTCGCCATCCTCAATTGGAATTTCCTTATCCGAAACTTCTTCATCAATTTTAGCTGTGATACTACACGTCATATATTTTCGTATCTCTGTCTCACTTCCTACCATATTAGCTATAACTCGTCTAGTTGTATTCGTCTGGAATTGTTTACTAACCTTATTATACTTATTTATTTCCAAATCTATAATCCAATATGGCTTTGTATACACACCGGAGATAAATAATTCATTAGAATCTGGGTTAAAAATGTCTATTCTATTGTTGTCCAGATAAATTCCAAGACCCGTTTCTCCGAAACGTCTTAATGACAGTAAGTTAGCTTGAAGAGCATCAGCAAATATANTTCCAATGGTTCTGTTGAACGACTTCTTATTTTGGGGAATGGCAATCTGTTAAATTTAGAAGCTAAACAAACCTCACAATCCGTTATTGACTCGTCAAAAATCACGTTACTTCATTCTTTGTTATCCGGGAATTTTCATTGAATAGCTTTGAGATATGCTATTGATGAATGACCAAACCTTGCGTGCCACAGTAAGGCTTTATGATTATTACTACGAAGTTTGTCGTTATCATTCACTAATGTATCAAAAATCTCGTCACTTTCGTCAAGATTCACCTCGTCTACATTGTTTAATTTTCTATCCCAAATTGAGAAATCAATTTTTGAGTGTATGAATGGCTCTGAAGTTGTTTTGGGGTTATCTATACTACTAATATTTTCTTCTTGTCCAATTTCCGATTGTTTACTCAGTATCGCCTCGGTTAATAATTCTACAATTTGCTCGCCATCCTCAATTGGAATTTCCTTATCCGAAACTTCTTCATCAATTTTAGCTGTGATACTACACGTCATATATTTTCGTATCTCTGTCTCACTTCCTACCATATTAGCTATAACTCGTCTAGTTGTATTCGTCTGGAATTGTTTACTAACCTTATTATACTTATTTATTTCCAAATCTATAATCCAATATGGCTTTGTATACACACCGGAGATAAATAATTCATTAGAATCTGGGTTAAAAATGTCTATTCTATTGTTGTCCAGATAAATTCCAAGACCCGTTTCTCCGAAACGTCTTAATGACAGTAAGTTAGCTTGAAGAGCATCAGCAAATATAACCTCGCCTATCATAAATTTCTTTCCATTTAACAATTCGATTTCTACCTGACCTACTACCTCCGTTTACAAGTCCGCATTTTCATTTTTATTAGCACATTTAATCACACCCTTAGTTTGCTCGTCAATCGACTTGAATATTAGCTTCGAATTTGTTAAGTGCTCAGTAGCACCGGAATCTGCTAGAAATTTAGTGAGAAACCTATTTTTCTGGATATTTACACCCACATGCATTGCCTGACCCACACATGTTTCATCGTTCATTTCCATGTATTCTTCTGAACAGTTCAAAATTGACTTATCCGTCTCTTTGTTATCTGCTCCTGAGGTTTTGCTTGAGTCTTCCATACTGGCCTTTGTATTGACTTTGGACTTAGAATACCGGTTATCTCCCCTGCCCATTTGCTTATCAAATCTACCCCTTTTGGCACTTCTTGTGTCATTCATATCATCTGACCTTCTCTTCAGTGACCCAATTGCACGCCCAGATCCACGAAAAACTCTACCCCGCGAACTGTTATTTTTAGCATCTAATTTTGACATGTATGCCTCACCTGATTTTGGACACTTGATGCTGGTATGACCATATTCTTTGCATCGATAGCAAAGTTTTCCCTTTCCTTTGCCTCGACAGAATCGACCAACATGACCAAAGCCTCCACACTCGAAACATCTCACACCTTGAGCTGCAAAGTTTGCAATTCTCAACTCACCGATGTCTGGCTCATTTTGTTTCCTGATTGCTTCTTCCTGCCTCATAACAGTTTTTAGTTGATCATATGTCAAGGGTGGCTTATTTTCTATTTTAGCTGAGGACTGTAACAACTGTACCATTGGCACAGACTTAATAATGGCATTATTGAACGCGTCTCTTTTCTCCTTTTCAGACAAAGGGGTGGCATCAGGAGAATTTTCGTAATTACGAATAGCTTTTTCAAATTTATCGGAAAACTCATCAGCTGTACATTTAGTGATATCATATCTCATGCTAGTAATTTCCAGTCTTACAGAGGCTGAGGAAATGTTGTTTTCATATTTCTTGATTTCTTTGAGTTTGTTTAATATTTCAACAGGATCTTGCATTGATAATACTTTAGAATGATAATCTTCATTTATGTGATTAAGTAATATATCTCTCACTTCAAATGTATGCTCGTCCAAAGTATTTTGATCTCCACTAAATTTTACACTACTTTCTATTACAAGTAATAGCTTGCGAGATCTTACTTCTGATTTGAAATAATCAAAGAAATTTTCATATCGAGTACTGCTATCTAATTTATAATCTCGTTTCACTGATGGCCCCCTGTCTAATAGATTGAGTTTAATAGTTTCAGCAACCACATCAGCATTGCTGTTTCTGGTGCTTCCACCATTTTGATTCAGTCCTAGTGATTCTAGATTTACTGAATGTCTTTCAACAATGTTCTGAATTTTCTCATTTAGCTCCCCATCTTCTTCATTCTTACCACCATTGTTTGATAAATCTGACCCATTTCGTACCTCCTCACCCTGACTTTCATAGTCAGTCCACGTCATTTTCTCCAGATTTTGTTCGATACAGGAAGGTCCGTCACCCCAATCATTTTTCACTTCCTTGATGCTATCCAGCAACCAGCGACTCGTGTTGCTTTGAATATTTACAACTTCAACGAGTGCGCTGATCACCGAGTTCAGTTTAGTACAGGCTATTTCTAGCCTGTCCTGCACCAGAATTTCAGCTCGCGATTTATTTGGGTGATTTCTCGTCGGATTCTTAGGGTGAATTGGTGCTGAGTACTTTATGGAACTTTTGGTTCTTCATATGCTGTACTTCTAATTTGGGGTTTATTGTTACCTCTTTTGAGAGCTTCAACTACTACTGATTCATTACTGTCTCGTCCGGGCGGCACACCTGATCTTATTTCCACGTCCTCGTCATTCTCGTCAACCTCAATGCCGTTAGCATTCTCTTCCAGTTTCTCACCCCCGTCCATGCTCTCCACATCGTCACTTCTCTCACCGACCTCAGTAGTAATTGGCGGATGTTCCTCATAAACTTCAGGCATGATGGGAGGTGTGTTGGTTAGAAGCTTGTCTTCATACCATTTTGTCAGTGCTATCGACTGATTCTCCGATATCATGTTTTTACCTGTTATAATTAATTTAGTTTATGATTAGTTAATGATAATTTTATGAAAATTATAATTTGCTCCGCTGCTAACAAGATGAACACAATCATTATCAGCATTAGAACTTTGAACACAAATTACAAATGTACACAAAGACTAATTTATGCCCAAAAAGTCGATCAGTTTCAAACGTCGTACGGTCAAACGTGCTACTGCCAATCAACCGTATAGAACATGCTAATTTTCGAATTGATTCTGAAAAGTATACATGTATATATATATTTTATAACTAGTATTTTTGTTTTAATTCGAATTTTTGGTGCTAGATTAAATTGCGAAGATATTTGCTAGCCAATATCCTCACAAGCACTCAATTACATGCATTTCTCAACTCTTTCTCGTCCTGACCTCTTGTCAACTCACGTCGACTCACATTAACTCACGTCAACTTGTAACACTTGATCTTGTGAGTTTTCAGTAATAGAGTTTCCTCTATCACTTCGAGAATAACATTCTCTCCTCTGTGAAACTNCTCAATTACATGCATTTCTCAACTCTTTCTCGTCCTGACCTCTTGTCAACTCACGTCGACTCACATTAACTCACGTCAACTTGTAACACTTGATCTTGTGAGTTTTCAGTAATAGAGTTTCCTCTATCACTTCGAGAATAACATTCTCTTCTCTGTGAAACTTATCGAATCCGAAGGAAGTAGTCAAGTTCCTCCACAATTCCCACAAGTCGTCACCTGTGGCAATTTTTAATCAAATTAATGATTACGATTCAACTTCACAGTGAGGTGCATGTTAATTCATATTTTCTTTTCCTCGTCGGTTTTGGTTGGAACACGTGCTCTCATGCATGAGCACTATTTTATGTATTACTACGCACTGCCGTTCCAGTGGACTCTACGTCACCATCTCAGTGGGCTCTACTTTATGTATTACTCCGCGCCGCCGTTCCAGCGACGCACCCACCACGCCAACCGAACCCCCCTTACCGCTCGACCCCCGTCAAATTCCTTATTTTTATTTTTAATGTTTGTCAGCTCGCCAACTCTCCTGCCTCATCCCCATATGCATGAAAAACCTGATTCTCGTAATTGTTTTAATCTAATTTTTCCCAACTTTTAATTGACTTTTATTTAGGCTTCTCACGAAAATTGTTTTAGACGCGTTGGTTACACATGGTTGTCGGCCATTTTTGTGTGTCCGGTTTACTCGGCGTTCCCGCTAAGCTCTCGAGATGATGCAATTTCCATTGCCTTCCTGGAGATGCTTGTTTTTCCGATTTTTATGTAAATCTCTTTACTTACTTATCATTGTTCCTTATTTTTCTATTTTTCTCCTCTCTCTGGCCTCAACTCACCCCACTCACCTCCACGTGGAAATACTGGCTTCCACTTGAGTTTTTCCTTTTTAGTTATACACAGTTTATTCACAGTTTAATTTTATTGCGCACTTGAAGCGTGACCGGGAGCCCATAACCTGACGGATTGTTCGGGATTGGGACACAATAAATGTACACACAGTATTAACTCGTCAAAGATTTATCCAGTGAAGCACGTCACTCGTCTCGCGTCCAGCGTCCAACACGTCTCGTATAGGAATGTACAACCTACACGCCACAACCGGCCTGGGACGAGATCTGCGCATGCGCACGATCTCCTCCCCTTCTCAGCTTACACAGATACACCTTATACTATAGATATTATATATAGAGAAAAAAAAACTTACTAATCACATCCCATCAATTTCCGTCAATTCACGTCCCACGTGACGGGAACCACCACTACACCTCCATGTAGCATATCATCAAACTTACTAATCACATCCCATCAATTTCCGTCAATTCACGTCCCACGTGACGGGAACCACCACTACACCTCCATGTAGCATATCATCAAACTTACTAATCACATCCCATCAATTTCCGTCAATTCACGTCCCACGTCATATATATATATATATGAGGACCAGGAGCTGAAGCCTTATTCCAACACTTAACAAACTATTTTTTATTTCTCCCATCCATCACCCTTTTACAAATTATTTACAATATTATTATTCTTAAAACCGTAAGGCAAAGTATCTGTCGTATTTGGCAGGAGAATGCGCTTATCATCATACCAACTCAGAGCTAGTTTAGTTTGATTGATCGTCAACACATCGTGTTTGAACGATCTAATCATATTTTGTGACATCCGCACATTTTTATGTTAGTTCAAACAGGCGTTATAGTCTTCAAATGTAATACGTTTCAATGCTGATTTTTTCACTCCTTTGGCCCGCGATTTTTCTCGATCTTCACCAGACACTTTAAAACTATACATTTTTGCTCGGAGCCCCACGAACTCAGTCATAATTTTGCAATGATTTTCGTCTTTCATTACACCTAATTTCTTCTTATTCTTTAGAGGTATATTATATACATTATTTATTGGATACTCAGAAGTATCGAATTTATCAATAGCATTTTTCATAATTTCATAAATATCCTCTACTCTGAAATGATAAATAAGACTATCCGTGTCTGTGTACAATAGTTTTACCCTATCCTTAAACGTTTTTTTCACATAATTATAGTGAAAATCATAAATATATGTTTTAGAAATATCTAGAATACTAAAGCCTGCGTATATTGGTTTATTAAATTTAATTTTCGTTCGGCTCATTTGGATTATTACCAAATAAATCCTTATCGAAAATAATACTACTATGAAAGTTGGGTTTCGATATCCAACTCTCAGCACCCCATCGTCCATCCCATCTTGATACGAGTTTCACATCACGATGTTTCCTGATATTTTCAATTGTTTTTCTGAAGACCGCGTTATTCATCAATTTATAAAAAATAATTTCAAAGTCATTCTGAGAATTTTTTCGATAATTAGTATTTAAATCAATATATTTTTTTAACACGAGTTTGGGGAAAACTTCAAGATTCTATGAATTTTAGTGATTTTCAAGCCCAAACTACAATATTGTTTGAGATTTTTATAATGAATGACATAATTTTTTTTGGAGTTCAACAGTTGGTCAATAATTTTGGTAACTTTGCCTGACCGTTTGAAGGGATTATGTGTTCCGGCCACAATGGTAAATCTTTATGCTCTTGATGGAATTCCTGCGGGTATTCCAGATCAACTTCCAAAATGTATCCAGTCTCTGAGTCATCTGAAATATTCAGGATGTTGAGGGATGACCAATCTTCTATCCAACAGAAATTCCCACTCGNAGGGATTATGTGTTCCGGCCACAATGGTAAATCTTTATGCTCTTGATGGAATTCCTGCGGGTATTCCAGATCAACTTCCAAAATGTATCCAGTCTCTGAGTCATCTGAAATGTTCAGGATGTTGAGGGATGACCAATCTTCTATCCAACAGAAATTCCCACTCGCTAAATGATGACTCATTGCTGCTCCATATAAGTTATTGACATCTAGATATATCAAATACGGTTTCTCTTCCTTTGAGTTATACTCATTAGCACCCATGTAGGGGTTATTAGCCTTTCCATATCGGTTTGAACACTGCGACAGTCCTCCTCGAATGCCTTTCTCAATGAAAAGGAGCATCTCAGGGTCTTCAAATAATTCCAATTGAACTCCAATGATTTTTAACATTGCATCAAAAGCCAGTCCTGGTGCTGTATAATAATGAAGAGGATCTAAGTTGTATGCGGTGAAACATCTCTCTCGAAAATTTTCGAAAATATCTGCTAGCAACAATACGTCGGTTTTTATATATAAATCCGCATATTCACCGAGTGTTCTGATGCTGAAATTTCTCCACACATCACATGCATGGTTGTAATATTTATCGGATATGTGCTCATCATTCAGTCGAGAATAAAACTGTTCTTTCCGTGGTAATTGTTGTACACTTAATTTCTCCCATGTATCCAAGTATTCGTATGGAAAGACTCCTTTGCGTACAACCAGTTCGTATTGTCCTTTTTGAGGGTAATGACTGGCTGTGATTTTTTTTTTCATCTTCTAAATATGGAAAAAGTTTATCGATACTGCTTGTCATAAAACGAAATGAGTCAATGAATCTTAAGTGGACTCGTGATGATTCGACTGATTTCGTAAAAGAAATGTATTTCTCTTTGTTATCAAATTTCAACTTTGTTGTCAAATTCATAGGCTCATTTCATTATAGTTCGCCATCGACTTTTATAGCTAAAATACGTAGCTACTCAATAAACCACTCTACACAGTCTTTTCCACGATAAATAGAGAGTTCCGATTTTGAGTTATCATAGCTACATTTCACATAAAATGCAACACTGAATGGTACATCATTGTCATGGGACACATTTTCCAATAAACACTCATTATCAGCGTATAGAACAAATGGAACAGTCAGTTGATTTTTGAAATTTTGAAATTTTAAATATTTTTCACCACGATGAGGAAAAATCATTCGACACTTATTGATCGATATACAATCGACCCTATGATTAGTGTAGGTTTCTTTTTTGAAAAAGTGACACAAACACCTGTCACATATGAGTGTTTTATGTTGAGCTTTTGAAATTTTTGCACCAACTAAACGAGACAAATTTGAAATCCATGTGTAGTGCTGTATTCTTTCCTGTTCACCATCGAGGATGTCGTCTTTTTCAATCATATAAGAAGGTGAATTGTTCTTTCTTCCTCTTGCAGTGTGCCCGGAAGATTTTTGCTCAAATAAAGGGGCACAATCCATTTTTTCTCTGATTCTTCGTCACTGTCGATTCCATATACATTAATCGACAATTCGTTCATTTTCTCGAACTTGGGAATGTCTTTTAATGCCATGGGGTATTTGAAATTACCAAAGCTTTCCATGACAGTGCTGAAAGAGGGATATGTGTTTGTTCGTTGCTTATCTTGAACGTTACAGCGAGCGGTCATAATGGACAATAACAAGCAGTAGACATCGTCTTTATTTTGAACGTTCACGACAGCAGACTTTTTTATAATCCATTTAGGTAGTTCACCGAAGCTGGATCGTCCACGCAATGGATTATATTTATTTATGTTCACTTCTAAATTGATGACGTCAACTAATCTCCAGCCTGAGTCTATTTCCTGGAACTCATCCGCTTTCACAAGAAGTTTTTCTCTAATATGCTCCTCGAACCACTGTTTAATATCAGTTGAATCAAGAATTATTTCATTCTTGGTACTGAAATATTTTTATTCTTTAATGAGATGTTCATCTCTATCAATTTCATATTTACACGTTAACACTACATTCACTTTCAAACTTCCTTCTTGTTTCAATGCATTTTTCAAACGTACACAGAGCATTCGTCTAGCATCATCTAAAAATTTGGGTATATCTGGATTTTTCACGTTAATGATTACACCGGTTCTCATACGACCCTCAAAAACACTTTGTAAGTCCTCCCATCGGACTCTATCAGTTGAATTACCCCTTAAGTCTCCTCCTATCACTTCCAAGTTTCTGAACCTTGCATAGAACGCTTTCAGTCGTCCTAACATGTCAGTTAAACGTCTTTTCTCACTATGATTCGCACTCCGCTTCAATAATGCATTAATTTCTTTCGAATGTCCTCTGATGTGAAAAAATGTCTTGGATAACATTTTATCTTTGCGGTGCGATAAGACATCAAATTGTCTGAAAACTCTGCTCCAGTTTGTCAAACATCATGTTTTTGGGGATGTGAGTACAACGTGCTTTCTCAGGTAAACCGAAAAAGTCTATGTAAACAATAGATTGCGTTCGGACATCTNTTTCTTTTTTGAAAAAGTGACACAAACACCTGTCACATATGAGTGTTTTATNGTGAAAAAATGTCTTGGATAACATTTTATCTTTGCGGTGCGATAAGACATCAAATTGTCTGAAAACTCTGCTCCAGTTTGTCAAACATCATGTTTTTGGGGATGTGAGTACAACGTGCTTTCTCAGGTAAACCGAAAAAGTCTATGTAAACAATAGATTGCGTTCGGACATCTTTCAATGCATTTCCATCCTTATCAGTTTGCAGCAGATGAAGATTTTTTGGAAACTCCTCCTACTACAACGTGTACAATTTGTCGAGGACTATGCCAAATTGGTGGAGTTAACTAAGTTTTTGGATGACTGATCCTTAGCATAAATATCCGATCGTGATACCTTTGCATAACTACATTCTCCCTCCCCTTCTGAACCCTTCTTTTTAAAATAAATATTTATATATTGATATCGTTATTAACAACAATTTCACAGGAAGGGTGGGCGGCAAACGAGAAAGTACCGGAAAACTCAAGTTCAGACATGCCTGGAAAATGTCAAGTGGAGCCAGGTGTCATTGTTTGAAGAAGAGCCCCTTCTATGATTTCTACAGCAAACTAGAACAGCAAATTAGTTAACCCTTCCACACCTCGCGGTAGTGTACTGAGAAGTTCGGGTGTACTAATTGATTAATTAATCGATCGTCGAATTTAGCCGTGATCTGCGGAATTAATCTGTGATTCGAACCGCGACCTGCGAATTAATTAACCGCTTCACTCACCCCCTCGCGGGGTGGATTGACTAGGTCACCGAGAAGGTCCTCTGTAACGCAAAACCGCGAATTAAATTGATTAACCAGTGAATTAAATAACCTTTTCATCACTTCGAGGGAAAAAATCGCGATTCATTATGGGAATTGTGCTGTAAAGCATAACACACGGCTTGCAAAGGCTCGTGAGGTTGTGATGGTAATACTCCTGGTGGACCTCGTCCACTCTACCGTGTCACACTGATGCTAGCAGGGCAATCCGTTTTCCAGCCACAAAAGTCCTCCGAGTGGGCGAGTTTGCCTCGGAGGCCGGTTTTCGTCAAACCTCCCGTGAAGGTTCGGCTGGCGCCCAATTAGTAAGCGATAGAGACGGCTAAAAAGGAGATTGGATTTTTCCTGGGTGAACAACCCGGGAAAATATCCTTACAGCTTCAATATTTTAGCTGAAATTAATGAAAATTAAATGTAAAAAATTCATGAATTAATCATAAAAGTTGACTACAACTCCCTCATCTCAAAAAGATGCCAAACAAAAACTGAATGCAGACACTATAATCGACGTGTTTACGAGAGAAATCAAGACAAAGAGCTATATTTCGTAATTTTATACAAAATTAATAATATTTTGGCTTTGCACACTTGTCAAGATATGAGAAACCACCTTCTCCTAGGATGGACTCCAACCTCGACAATAAATGCTACTAAATTGACTAAAAATAAACCGAATTAACTAAAAATGTTGCGGACAATACTAATTTTGCGACTACATCTCGCGTTGGCTAGGAGATGACTCTGCCGAAGCGTAGATTGAATGGCTTCGACTACCTGTGTGGGTAACAGCTCTAAATATTGGGTGTATGACATAATTTTTACAGATTTTTCATCAAATTTATTTTATAAAAAAAAAAGCGAGCAAGGAACTTAATCTTTGTTATGACCTTGGGCCATCTCTCTGGTAACATACGAATGCCGTGCCGAAAGAAATTTGTAGGCTTCGAGACGATAAAGTCATCGACGAATTTACGCACATCGTCCTGCGTTTTGAACTTTTTATTCACTAAGGCATGCTGCATTGATCGGACCAAGTGATAGTCGTATGGGGCCAAGTCTGGTGAATATGCCGCGTGCGGGAGAACTTCCCATCCCAAGTTCAAGAGGGTCTTCTGAGTCGCGCGAACAACGTGAGGTCGGGTATTGTCATGCAGCAGTATGACTTGCCTGCTTCCTTACCCAGTAAATGACCTCTTCCGATCACGTTCTTCGCTCAGTTTATTCAATTGTCGGCTGTAGCGTTCCGCAGTCACCGTCTGACCAGTTTCCAGGAGTTCATAATAAAGCATACCCTTCATGTCCCACCAGATACACAGGAGAATCTTCTTTAAGTGGATATTCTGTTTCGGCGTTGATGTACTGGGTTGCCCGGGATCTACCCACGACTTTTTACGTTTGGGATTCCCGTAAAAAATATACTTTTCATCATCGGTCACAATTTTCCACAAGAAGTCCTTTTTGGTTGCTGGTCAAGCAGTGAACTGCACGTGTTCATACGTTGACCTAGGTTGTGTTCGGTCAACACATGTGGGATCCACCTTGCAAGTTTTTCGATTTTTCCCATTTAGTACAAACGCTTGGAAATAGCTGTTTGGGTGACTCCTGACTGAGCAGCAACCTCTTGTTGCGTTTGCATTAAGTCTTTATCAAGTAAAGCTTGTAATTCCGCATCTTCAAACTTTCGAGGCTGTCCAGGGCGCGGCTCGTCACTAAGATGGAAATCACAGGCTCCAATAGGTTGTGACGCGTGAGAGCCTACTCTCTCCACGACGAGACGTAAGCCGTGATTTATCCAATAAACCAGTGCTCCTATAATAAAACGTGTTTACGAATTATTGTGTCCACACCCACCTTCTAACAGGTTATGGGCACAGAGCACGCTTCCTAGCGCACTCTAAAACTGAAAAGTGGAGAAGAAAAATAAAAGTGATAGTGAAAAATAAGGACAATCCCTCAGGAACATAGTGCCAAGTGTCTGGTGGTCTGAGGTAGCGAGGAAAGGCGCGGGAAGGCGAGAAAAATGGAAAAGCCAGAGGGAGAAAAGCGTGAGTACAGTTGAATGTACTACACAGATAATAAGCGTCTCCCAGACAACGAACAAAGGTTGCGTCATCACGGGGAGATTAGCGGGAACAACGTGGACGCTGGGAGATAAAAGATGGCGGACAACAACTGTTGACCAAACCATCAAACGAAATTCCAGGGAGAAAATGAAAGTAAAATATTTAATTAGGGAATTACAAATCTCAATGAAAATTAAAATAAAAATAGATTGAAATAGGTGGAAATAATATATGATGAGGGATGAGTTAGGAGATTTGTAACATGGTGAGGGACGCGTCCGCCACGTAGAGAATTGGTGAGAGAAGCGTCCAAGTATGGAGAATCGGTGAGGGACGCGAACAGCATAGAGAGTCGGTTAACGCGGTGGGTGCGTGCGCAGCATTGGTGGGGACAGTGACCAGGAGTAGCTGCAGTTAAGCAGTACACGCAAAGCTTGAGCGAATGGTGAGATGGCGAGATGTAGAAAAAAGAAGGGGGTCACGTGGTTCTTCGCCTGCGCGCGCGCATCGCAACCGCGGCCGGCCGGAAAACTAACACAAAGTTGAAATTGAAGCGAAATACAAAACGAGGCGAGAGTGCACAAAAATGAGAATAGGTCTAAATCAGCGAACTAATATATAAATTACCGCAGGTGACGACTTATGGGAGCTGTGGGGCAAGTTAACCTTCCTCTTCGGATTCGATGAGCTCCACAGAGGAGAGGACATCATCCTCGAAGTAGTAGAGGAAACTTTACTGATAAAAACTGACACGATAAAGTGTTATAAGTTTGGTGAGTTGAGATGAGATAAAGAAGAGTTAAGATGAGAAATGCATGCGATTAAAGTGCTTGTGAGGATATCAGCTAGCAAATATCATGAAAAACTAACTAAGCACTCAAAATGATCAAATAAAATATAAATACTAGTTAAAAACTAGTAAAAAACAGAATGAAATCTGAAGTATAGTTCCTCCAAAGGGGTGATCAGTGGAAGCGTGCTTGTGTTCAGCGCGGTAGAAAGTGATCGGCTCTTTCGGGCATAGGGGATATTGTGTTCATATCTCATTTGTGCCCGAGTGTCCTGATGCTGAGTATACTTGTGTTCGCTTGGTCGGCAGCGGGACACAATACATAGGGTGAAAATTCTAACAGATATAAATTATATTTATCACAACTGTCAAAAGCATGATGTCGGAGAACCACTGGAAGCTACTGATGGAGTGACATTAGCAAAAGCTCCACGCCAACGAACCTCCCATCATGCCAAGAACGCACGAGGAGAAACCACCAATTACTGCCGAGGTGAGTGAGACGAGCAACGGTGAGGAGAGCAAAGGTGAGGATGGTGAGAACGGTGAGAACGGCGAGGACGGTGAGAAAATTGGAAGTGCGTCGGCTGAACAAGGTACGGAACAAGCGACAGTAATTGAGGCTCTCGAATCAAGTAAAAGTAAACCCCAGATTACAAAAGTCGAGAAAGTCGAACCCAGAGTTGACGTAAGGTCCACATTACAAAAGCACCCGAAAAATCCAACGAAATACCACGCGAACAAACCAAGAATTGAAATTCAAGTGGAAGGCAGACTTGAATCATTGTGCTCGAAACTTGATGCTGTGACCAGCACACTCGTAAAGATCTCGACTATTGAGACCAACACGAGTGGCTGATTACTAGACAGCATCAAGGAAATGAGAAAAGACGTGAGCGAGATGAGGAACGGACGTGATGACAGGCTCTCCGTATCGATTACGGGATCGAGAGATTATTGAGGAGGGCTGGTAAAAAGGTGAGAAATGGGTCAGATTTACCAGATGATGGCTATGATTTAGATGAGGATAAGGAATTAGAGGCGAGAATTGAGAACCTTCTCAAAAGACAATGGGAAAATTTAAGACGAGAAGAACAGAGTCAAAGTAGTGACAGCACTGGAAATAGCACTGCTAAAGAAGTTGTTGAAGTTGCTGGACCTTCAGTTAAACGAGACTACAAATTAAATATTAGCACTAGATATGAACACTTCTATGACTATTCCAAGTCAGAAGTGAGAACTCACACACTCCTGCATGTCTTAGATAGTATTATAGAATTCAGTAGAGATCAAAAGCCTTTCGATGAGCATAAATTTAAGGTGAGAGATATATTCATCACATAGACCAAAACTATCATTCTAAAGTAGTATTACTAGAAGATCCAGTAGCTATTCTGGATAAACTCAAGAAGATAAAAAGATATGGAACTAATGTGTTCACATTTATGGTGAGAAAAGAAATCTCCAACATGCAGTATATAATTGGAAAGATGACAGCAGTCGAGTTTTGTGAGAAGTTCGAGGAGGCAATTCGAACTTACAAAAACTCTGCAGATACCACCCCTTTATCCGATAAGGAGAAAACGGATGCGGTTAACAATGCCATCATAGAGTATGTAGAGTACGTACAGTCCTCAGCTAAACTTAAAGGTGAGCACCCCAACTTATGAACAATTAAAACTTGTTGTTATGCAGGAAGAAGTGTCAAGGAAACAGTCTGGAGAGGGGATCAGTGAGGTGAGAGCTGCGAACCTCACCGGATTTAAGGAGAGATATTTCGAGTGCGAGGACTATGGGCACCTCGGCCGAAACTGCCCAGGCAAGGGTACGGGCAGACTGTGTGACGGCTGTAAAGGCTACGGAAATATAATTAAGGAATGCCCGAACTCAAGTGAGACAAACAACAAGCCAAAATTTAACGTAAGACACACAAATTCGCGGGGAAGTAGTTTTCGTGGATTTGGGCGTGGTGGTGGGTCATTGAAGAGAAGGTCAATTGGTTCAGGTGCAAATGATCCAAAAGGCGTGAAAAAGGGGAAATATTACAACCTGAAGGGCAAAGAAGACAACCAGTACTCGAAGCCCAAGACCAGTACAAAGTCTAATAAGGAGGGCTCAAGCAAAACCTCGGGAGGAGACAACAAATAGAAGGGTGACTTAGATTCGAATGAGATAGAAGAGTGCATGGAAGTGGATAATGAGCTTTGTGAAGGTCAGACAATGCACGTGGGTGTGATAAATTTCAATAAAGACAAATTTATTACTGAATTCTTAGCAGATTCTGGTGCTACGGAGCACTTAACAAATTCAAAGTTAATCTTTAAGTCCCTCGATGAACAAAGGCAAGGTGTGATCAAATACGCGAATAAAAATAAACAAGCGGATTTGAGAACGGGAGAAGTAGGTCAGGTAGAAATCGAATTGTTAAACGGCGAGAAATTTGAAGTAGATGAAGTTATATATGCTGAAGCCCTTCAGGCTAACTTACTATCTCTAAGACGATTCGCAGAGATAGGTCTTATGATATATCTAGATGACAAGAGAATAGACACTTTCAATCCAGCATCATACGAGTCATTTATCTCAGGCGTGTATAGAAAACCGCATTGGATAATAGATTTGGAAGTAAATAAGTACAGTCCACTCAGTAAACAAATACAGAAAAGTACAACTAGATAAGTGATAGTCAATATGGTAGATGGTGAGATAGAGGTGAGTAGACACATGACGCGAAGTATCACAGCCAGGCAGAATGAGATTTCGGTGATGGAAACTCCAATTGAGAGCAACGAACGAATTGAAGAAGTATCTACAGAGGTGAGAAATAATGAGCAATCCGAATTCAGGCGAGATAACAAAACGGATAGTAAAGAAATTTCTAAACCGATTCAAAATCAATTCGAACAGTCCAATTTTGATTATTCAATCCGGGATAGAAAGATTAATAATGTAGACGAGATACAACCAGATGAAAGTACTGCGGATTTTGACCTGTTTGAAGTTGAGAAAAATAAATTTCAGGGTAATAATAAAGCCATGCTGTGGTATGCTAAGTTCGGTCATGCATCGATAGCATATCTCAAAGTTATGCAATCAAAATTCCCGGACAATAAAGAATTGAAAGCGGTGATTTCCGATGAGTCATTAATGGAGTGTGAAGTGTGTTTAGCTTCCAAATTTAACAGACTGTCATTTCCTAAGGTGAGAAGTCGAGCGACAGAGCCCTTGCAGATAATACACTCAGACGTAATGGGACCAATATCTCCGAGTTCATATCCGAACGGATACAGGTATATATCTGTGTTCATTGACGATGAATCGAGATTTGGGATGGCATACCCGACGACAGCAAAAAGTGAAACGGGTCACTGCCTTGAAATATTAGGTGTACAAATTAATAAGTTGCCCCTATATTTCGCGGTTTATAATTGCGTTCAAAAACTTAATATTTCAATATTTTGTATGTTGGTAGTATTCAGTTGCCGAAGTAGTAAATACTGCTTACATCACCTTAAAAAATAGTAGTAAACACGATGTCTGTCGATAAGCAACATTTGAGGCACTGCATTCTTTTTCCATTTCAATTGAAGAAAAATGCTGCCGAGGCTACTCAAATGATTTGTAGTGCTCTTGGAAAAAACGCTGTAACACATAAAAAGTGTAAAAAGTGGTACCAAAGGTTTAGAGACGGAGATTTCGATCTTTCGGATCGAGAACGGCCGGGTCAACCGCAAAAATTCGGCGATGAAGAACTCGAACAACTTTTGGCTGAAAATTCTGCTCAAAGCCAAACAGAGCTTGCACTACAACTCGGAGTGACTCAACAATGCATTTCTCATCGACTACATCAACTTGGCAAAATTCAAAAGGAGGGTAGATGGGTTCCTCATGATCTGAGCCCCGAAAATAAGGAGCGACGACTGGAAACGGCGCTATCTCTGTTCACTCTATTTAAAAGCAAAGATTTCGTATACAAAATTATTACGGACAATGAAAAGTGGGTGTTATACGACAACCCTAAACGCAAAAAATCGTGGTTGAATCCCAGCGAACCATCGACGTCGACTCCGAAATTCAATGTCTATGTGAGAAAAGTGATGCTGAGTATCTGGTGGGATATGAAGGGTGTGATATATTATGAGCTACTTAAACCTGGCCAAACTGTTACTATGAAAGTTTATTACAAACAGCTTATTCATTTGGATGATGCATTGGAGCAAAAGAGGCCATATACTGGCAGCGCAAATAGACAAGTGATTCTCCAACATGACAACGCTCGACCGCATGTCGCCAAAGCGACTAAGGATATTATCTGTGAATTAGGCTTACTCACGTGGCTTACTCGTCTGATCTCGCCCCATCCGACTACCACCTATTTCTGTCTTTTCAACACCACCTAGCTGATGAGCACTCCAAAATAATCGACGAGGTCCGAAAAAGCATCGATGAATTTATTGAGTCAAAACCGCCAAGCTTCTTTCGCGAAGGAATTTGTTAGTTGTCAGTGAGGTGGAGTGAAGTCATCGAAAATAATGGGGAATATTTTGACCGTTAAATGTCTTTTTGTTTTTTATAATAAACTCTGATTTGCATGAAAAAAAGCACCTTATTAATTTGTACACCTAATATTTGTTAGAAGTGGCAGAAATCTGTTGGGGAACGACGCGAAGGTGTGTTACCTCAGGTCAGATCACGGTACAGAATTTACTGGAGGACATACAGTTGAGGTATTGCAAAAGTTAGGTGCGCAACTACAACTGGCAAGTTTTGATACTCCAGTACATAATGGAGTCGCGGAACGATATACCCAGACAATCCAGAAAAAAGTGCGTGCTTACATGTTCGATGCAAAATTGCCAGACAACATGTGAGATCTGGCTCTGTCTGCCGCTGTGTACACGTTTAACCGCACTCTTCATAAATCCAACGAGATGAGAACTCCATTGGAAGAGTTTGCGCCGGGACATAGCTTTGATATTAATCAGGTAAAGAGATTTGGAAGTCTAGCGTACGTGAAAGTACATAGAAAGATAGGACCGAAATTCAGGGCAGAAGGTGGGAGAAGTATTCTGGGTGGATACACTCCATCAGGGTACATACTACTGAAACCAGGAGAATGAAAGCTCTATGAAAGTAGACATGTTAGGTTTAATGAGAAAAATGTCTACGGTGACAAGTACAAGAAAGGTGAGATCAAGAACGTCCCAAAAGTTCAAGAAATGACAAACAAAGATAAGTGGTTTGTAGAGTTTGAAAAAGATGTAAATGATTTGAATGAGACATCCAAATTGGAGGGAGAGAGGAAGAGAAAGAGGGGTAGACCAAGGAAGGAAACCCCAAGACCTAAGGTGAGTGAGGTGAGCAAACTTTTAGGTGAGATGGTGCTGGATTCAAGCTTTGCAACATTACCAATAGATGCGAGCTTCAGAGCTGGAGTATTTCTGGCTTGTTTGTCACACGGTGAGAATGAACTAAATCTGGACGAGTCAATTAATTAGTTCTGTCATGCTCTTCTTGCCAGTATCAATTCAGATCCAATTAACTTTAAAGATGCGATGCAAAGAGAAGACAAGAGTAATTGGACACTGGCTGTAGAAGAAGAATTGAAATCGATGAGTAAAAATGAGATGTGGAGAATCGTAGACCGACATATCAGTAATCAAAATGGACAGAAAGCTAATATAATTGACTCTAGGTGGGTATTTAAACGCAAGGTAGAAGCAAACGGTGAGACGCGATACAAAACGAGACTAGTTATACGGGGATTTAAAGATTGAAATTTTTACGAGTTAAGAGAAACATATGCCCCGGTATCGCGAATGCACTTGGTTAGGGCCGTATTTGCTACTATCAACAAATACAACTTAGACACATGCCAATTAGTTGTGAAAACGGCATTCCTCAATGGTGAGATACATGAAGAAATCTACATGGAGATCCCTGAGGGGACTCCTCACTCTGATCAGGAGAGAGAGAGAACAAGTTGTGTAAGTTAGAGAAGTCTCTCTATGAACTTCGAATAAGTCCAAAACGATGGAATAAGGAATTCACAGAAGTGGGACTTGGCGTGGGCCTAGTGAATTCTAATCTAGAGCCGTGTGTCTCCACTTGGAGTTGTGAGGATAAAATTTCAATTCTACTATTGTACGTAAATATAATTATGGCGAGTAAAAACAAAGGTAAATTAGATGAGGTTAAACTAAAACTGAGTTCTGAATTTGTAATGAAAGTAATGGGTGAGCCAAAAGATTGTCTGAGCATTTCAATAAAATTCACATCCTCCAAGAACTCCAATGCTCACTATACAGGCCTCTAACCATAAGCGAAAGATGAGAGAATCGGATACTGATGGTGAGTTTTACATTGTAGCCGATAAGAAAATGAATTCTCCATACAGAGAAGTAGTGTGCAGCCTGTTGTACCTAGCAGGGGCAACAAGGCCAGACATTTCCTACGCGGTCAATGTTCTGAGTAGACACCAGGTGAGTCCAACAGATGAGGATTGGAGAATGGTGAAGAGAGTACTCAGGTACTTGAGAGGTACTACTGCTTTACGTTTGAGATATACAAGTGAGACAGGTGAGATTGAGGCATACTCAGACGTTAGCTTTGCAGATTGCAAAGGCTCATTGATCACGTGTGGATACGTGATTAAACTGTCTGGTGATTCGATTATTTGGAGAACTCACAAACAATCTTATGTGGCTCTCTCTACGTGTCAAGCCGAAGATGTTGTGATGAGCGAGGCGAGTCAAAAGATGTTATCGATATACAACTCCTTGAAATTAATTTTTCCACCTCCGTTACCTATGACCTTATGGTGTGATAATAAGGCGGCGACGTGAAGTGCTGAGACGGGTAGGGGGAATAGATTGAGACATATTATAGATGTCAAAGCTCATCATATCAAAGAATGTGTCAAGCTTAATCTGATCAAAGTAAACTGAATAAGTTCCAGGGAACAAGTGGCTGACGTATTCACTAAACCTCTTATTAAATAATGAATATAAATATTTAATAATTGTTTTGTTGTCTGTTTAGGAAAGAAGAGTACTTAAATTGAGGTGAGACCGAGGTTAGTTATGGCGAGAGGACTCCGAAGTCAACGACTCCGAGAGGGAGTGTTGGAAAGATGGCGCCAGCTCCCAGTCCGACTAGACGCTGATCTCGTCTCCAACAGGTTGTGACGCGTGAGAGCCCACTCTCTCCACGACGAGACGTGAGACGTGATTTATCCAATAAACCAGTGTTCTTATAGTAAAACCTATTTACGAATTATTGTGTCCACACCCGGCTTCTAACAATTATTACAGTATAAAATATTACATCGTTATGATTACGTTCCGAAATATTACCGAAAATAATATTACGTGGGAAATGTCACATGGGCTAATTGTTAATGGGCTTTTTCATCAAAAGCAGTTGTATTTGAAGATAACCATTTGTTTAATTTGTATTTCCAATTTTCCGAACAATTCCATTTCTTCATAATTTTAACTTCCTTTTTACTTTTTTGTTTACTTTTTTTGATCTTTATTTTTAGAATCTTTACTTAATTGAGCTTTCATTTTACAATCATTGTTGTCTATTTCGGAAATCAGTATATTAATGTCCATCCGTACGTTTGTCGAGTATTCGATGAAAAATGACCTTGGTTATTCTTATTTACTTTTGGAATATGAATATATGGATTAATTTTTCCGGGTATTTCATATCGAGTGGGTAGTGCGTTATCGCATGAATCAATCTCTCTTCGTGTGGTTACAGTACGCTTTTAAATGTATCGATTCTCAATGTTATTTTCCCTAATATTTTGGATCGCAATATTATTTACTGTACTATATTGGCGTAATATTTTTTGCCATAATATTTTTGACAGTAATATTACGATTTGTTAATATTTAGACCTGCACCCACTTGCGTGAGGTATTCTTCGGGGGGAAGTTCCACCCAATACTCTGAGACAATAAATTTGATTGAACAGTGAAGTTTTTACAGAGATCTCAGTATTTGAAACAATGAATCTGATTGGATATCCGAGTTTTAACATACATAATGTGAATTCTAGAATATTCTACCTAATGATTCTTCATAAATTTGATCTCCTACTGATTTTGAAATCAATATTTTGAAAAGTTTAGACTAATTTTGTATTATTTCGCATGATATATTTAGTTTGATAATATTGTTGTTGCTCGGTTATCTCTCCCTAACTCCCTACATGTTTGGCTGGCTGAAGGAAGAGACGTCTCCCCCTCCGATCGTTCCTTGCGTTAAGGCACCCTGAGCTGATGCCACTCTCAGGTTGATAGCAATGGATCCCTGCTGAAAGGCACCTTTTATGCCCATTTGAAATACATGGGCCTCGTAGAAGGACGCCGTTCACCAATCCTCCTTCCTATAAGTCTGAACGGAATGGTCCAGATGCTGCTTGGTCCCAAGAGATATTGCTGAAGACTGCTCTTTTCGATTCAGGCCGTTGGCTCGGAGTTGTGATCGTTAGAGATGAGAAAAATGTATTAGAATTGAGATAGAATTGGTGTGTGTCCTTTCCCGATTCTCATGGATAAAAGATGTCTCTTAGACGTTATTTTGATTTGACTTAGAATTTCATTCTTTGTAAACGAAAATATTATTCATGTCTTACGTCTTTCATCCAATCAACGTCTCGCGGGGGTGTGGATAGCTCTTGTCTTATATCTGTTGGGTATCAGAGATATAAGAATCAAAACGATTCTTCGCTCTGAACGTATCGAATCCCTCCAAATTGCCCTTCAACGCGCTACGGAATTACAATCTATCCATAACCTTGTCGGTAAAAAACGGAATACTCAAAATCAGAATAAAAATCAAAATAATTCCTCCAATTTTAATAAATTTAAACATAATCCACAGAATTCGTCGAATAATTCCTCGACAATTCGATCACCTCAACAACTAAATACTCAACAACAAAAATCATTCAACAATAAACAAAATGTGACGTGCTTTGCTTGCGGTAAGTTGGGTTATTTCAATTTTGAATTTAAAACCCGCTGTCTTCAGATTTGAACGCTTTTCGCAATTCATCAACTGGCCAGAATAAATCTCAAAACCAGAGAAATTTCAATTCTAATTCAACTCCAAATCTCCATCGTAATTCCCAAAATAATTCTAATTTTCACGCGCGTAACCAGAATCCTAACCGACGTCGGTGGCCGAAGCGGCTAGGTGCGAGCCTAGTGTGCGAAAGGTTGTGAGTTCGATTCCTCGTGGAACCGAGTTCTTCAACTGGAGGCTCCGGCGAGTGGGATATCGCTAATATAGTGATCGCCTGTACCGGCATGGGTTTTCTGTGGTTTCCCATGCTACTCCTATGTTCTACAGGAGTGCGAATGCGGTGCAGTGTAGAATCCACAGCCGCATGCATAGGGTTGGATAGGGACGATTAGCCAATCAGAGGGCAGAAAGGGCCGGAATATAAAAAAAAAAACCAGAATCCTAACCAAAATACCAAATGTTATTTTACTAAAAATCCAAATTTATCCAATTCACGTAGTGACATGAGTGTTGATGTACGTCCTAGTACATTTAACTCTACTGAATCAAAATCCCTCAATTGTCATCTGGGAAACTGAATGGAGTCAATTTGGATGAGGTCAAATTGACTACTCAAGAGAATAAATCTTGTTTTAAAACCTCAAATCAATCAACCGATTTACATTTGAAATTGTTCGGAAAAATTAATAATCGATCTTGTTTGATCCTACTTGACACAGCTTCAGATATGACCATTATCAATCCACGACTTTTCTCCAATGATTTAGATTCTTTAAAAACTGTCCATAAAAACTTCATCATTTCCACAACTAATAGTTCTCACTTGGATTATATCGCAATTAAACAAGTAACCATTTCAATTAACAACATTTCAGTTCCCATTGATGCCGTTTTCGCCGACATTTCAATCGATTGCATTTAAGGGTTGGATTTCATCGCAAAGACTGGACTTCTAGCTGAATTCTAAACAAGTATCAACCGGAAATTCACTGTGAATTCTCCTAGAAAAGTCGTTTCTATTCCTCAAACTTCCGTTGCTGATTTGAAAAATTCTTCAACTGCACTCCCGGAATTTCTACGTAAACTTTTCCTCTCTTCATCTAAATTACTAGATGAAAATCAGAAAAAAATTTTCAGAAATTTCTCATTCATTTTACAGATAGATTTGTTAGTAGTAACAAAGAATTAGGAAAATATAGCGGTTCACAACATCGAATTATTATCAAAAATTCTTCACCTATCAAACAACTTCCTCGTAGAATTCCCTTCCATTACAGGTATATCGCTTTCCAACTATTACAAGGAATGAAAGAGGATGACATCATCGAACGAAGTTCTAGTCCTTGGTCTTCTCCAGTTGTTTTGGTCAAGAAGAAAGATGGTTCTCTTCGGTTTTGCATCGATTTTCGTCTACTCAATTTAGTCACTAAGAAGGATTGTATGCCAATCCCTTCTATTGGTGAACTCCTTGATGCAACCAAAGGTTTTTTCTGGTTTTCGTCAATTGACCTTAAGAGTGGTTATTGGCGAATTGAAATTGCTCCTGAAGACAAGGAGAAAACTTCCTTTTGTATCGGGAATGAACTTTGACAATTCAAAGTTCTTCCCTTCGGCTTATGCAACGCCCCTGCTACTTTTATTCGGGTCATGAATGACATTCTCAAGGATTTCATCTGGAAAATCTGTTTAGTTTACCGCGACGACATTTTAGTCCTTGGTCGATCATTCAAAGAACATCTTTAGAACCTTCAGATTATTTTCCAGCGACTTTCGTCTGCCAACTTAAAAGTTAACTACAAGAAATGCCTCTTCTGCCAGGAAGAAATTCTTTTCTTAGGTCATATTGTCTCTGAGAATGGAATACAATATTCCCCAGAGAAGATTTCGGCAATTATCGACTGGCCAATTCCTGTGGACATAACAGCCATTCGTAGTTTCATCGGTCTTTGTTCTTATTATCGCCAATATGTTAAAGGTTTTGCTTCTATTGCAAAACCCCTCCATAAAATTGGTGATGTTAAAACTCCTTTCATTTGGACAGAAGACTGTCAATTCGCTTTTGATCAATTGAAATCGATTCTCATTTCTCCCCCTATTTTGTCCACACCTTCTCCCATCGGTAAATTTATCCTCGATACTGATGCATTTCAATTCGCTATCGGTTCTACCCTTTCACACGTACAAGATGGAGTTGAAAAAGTCATCGCGTATTATAGCAAATATCTCAGTAATTCAGAGAAAAATTACTGTGTTACCCGAAAAGAACTTTTGGCTGTCATCAAAGCGATTGAATTTTTCTCTCACTATCTTTTAGGTGGACAATTCCTGATTCGTACCGATCATGCTGCTTTGAAATGGCTCATTTCTTTCAAAAAGCCGGTCAATCAGATAGCTCGCTGGATAGAATTCCTTTTCTCATATGACTTCGAGATTGCTCATCGTCCTGGGCATCTCCATGGCAATGCTGACGCTCTTTCACGTAGTCCTTGTTCCTGTAAAATTTGTGGAAAGCTAATGCCGTTGAAGATCCTTCTAATAAAATAGTTTTCAGTACTATTTGCTACTCCAGGAATGACCATGATTGGATTAAACTCCAAAATGACGATTCAATATTGAAAACAATCATCCAGTTTAAGAAATCTAGTCACCGCCCAGATTGGAAAGAAGTTTTTCATCTAGGTACTGATTTCCAAATCTACCTTCTCCATTGGGATTCACTAGAATTGAAGGATAACATTCTGTTCCGTCGTTGGGAATCTTCTGAACGAACAAAATTCATCTATCAGGTCGTTATTCCTAGAAATCTCATTACTGAGATTCTTTCTTCTGCCCATGATTCTCCCTCTAGTGGACATTTTGGCATCAATAAAACTCTTTCCAGAATTCATTAAAACTTCTACTGGACAACTTTTAAGTTCGATGTAGAAAATTATTGTAAAATGTGTAAAATTTGCTTTTCCAGAAAAGGTCCTCACGTGAAAACTAAGGTGAACTCCAGATTTACAATGTTGGTTTCCCCTTTGAAAGATTGGCCATCGATTTTCTAGGCCCTTTCCCCAAATCTTCTTCTGGAAATCGTTTCATTCTTGTTGTTACTGATTATTTTTCAAGGTGGCCAGAGGCCATAACTCTTCCTAATCAACAAGCTTCCACTGTAGCTGAAGCCCTAATCAAGGATCATTTCTCGCTTTGGAATTCCTCATGAAATTCATTCCGATCAAGGTCGGACCTTTGAATCCTTGATCTTCAAAGAAATTTTAAACCTCTTAGGAATCCAGAAAACTAGAACAATCTCTCTTCACCCCCAATCCAATGGAATTGTGGAACGGTTGAATAGAACCATCACGAATTATTTAGCAAAGTTCATTAATTTCAATCAAAAAGATTGGGACAAACATCAAACGACTGAGTATACTCCAGCCATATTGATGACGGGTCGCGAACTTAAACTTCCTTTAGATCTGATTAGAGGTTTCCGCCCAAATGATTCTTCTCAAACTCTTCCTGAATATGTGGAGAATTTCAAGATTCAACTCGATTCAATTAATTCCGATGTTCGTAATAAGCTTCAAGTCAAGAGCGATCGAATGAAATCGAGATTCGATATTAAAACCAACATGATTCATTTTCAACCTAACCAAAAAGTTTGGTTCTTCAATCCACGACGGGTTAAAGGGAAATCTCCCAAACTTCAGTGTGATTGGGAAGAACCTTACGTAATTAAGAATAAATTGAATGACGTAGTTTACCGCATTCAAAAATCTCTTCATTCGAGACCCAAAGTAATCCACATTAACCGGATTGCTCCATACGTGGATTCAGGGATCCCAATCAATATTAAATTTCTGTAATATTACACAAATGTGACCCTTACATTATTGAAGGTTTAAAATATGTTGATTGAATTTTTCCAATAATATAATATTAATAATCTGATTTTTACGAATCATGCAATATTTAAAATTTGTTAATATGCAACTGTAAATTTACTACTAAGTGAATAATTCAAATTTTAGAAAGGGGGATTTTCGATTACACAAGTAATCGTCAATCGTCCTACCTTAAATGATTGATTGATAAAATAGTTAAAATTTGAATATTTGAATTGATGATATTTAATTACTCAAAAATTAGAAGGTTGATTTTTTTTCAATTTAAGGGCTTAAAAATAATAGTAATAAAATATTACAAATTTGGCTAACCCTGGAGGATATGGTCAATTCGGGAACCGGGTAATGCTAGGCAATATGCTCACGTTAATGGTGATAGGGTTATCACCATAGGATGTTCTTACTCCTCCACCATCCTTCTAATGGCAATCATTTAATTTATTATGCTAAAAAATAGGAATTCATAAAAACTTAATATTAAATTTCTGTAATATTACACAAATTTGACCCTCACATTATTGAAGGTTTAAAATATGTTGATTCAATTTTTCCAATAATATAATATTAATAATCTGATTTTTACGAATAATGCAATATTTAAAATTTGTTAGTATGCAACTGTAAATTTATTACTAAGTGAATAATTTAAATTTTAGAAAGGGGGTTTTTCGATTACACAAGTAATCGTCAATCTTCCTACCTAAATTGTCGATTACCCAAGTAATCGTCAATCGTCCTACCTTAAATTAGTGATTGATAAAATACTTAAAATTTGAATATTTGAATTGATGATATTTATTTACTCAAAAATTACAAGGTTGATGTTTTTTCAATTTAAGGGCTCAAAAGTAATAGTAATAAAATATTACAAATTTGGCTATCCCTGNATTTAAATTTTAGAAAGGGGGTTTTTCGATTACACAAGTAATCGTCAATCTTCCTACCTAAATTGTCGATTACCCAAGTAATCGTCAATCGTCCTACCTTAAATTAGTGATTGATAAAATACTTAAAATTTGAATATTTGAATTAATGATATGTAATTACTCAAAAATTACAAGGTTGATGTTTTTTCAATTTAAGGGCTCAAAAGTAATAGTAATAAAATATTACAAATTTGGCTATCCCTGCGAGGATTAACTCTCTTCGCTTTCTTTCCGTTCATTTATTTATTATTTCTTTTATTTTGTTTGTCAATTACTGGCCATAATTAACAGACGGATAATTTTCTTCATTTTTCTCCCGCCGGAAAGTTTTTCGAGAGATACGATTGCGCATAGCTTCTCCATTTTCCTTTTATTCTTTTTGAAGAATAATCATTCTTATTTCCTTTCATTTTCTCTTTCAGATACTTTCCTCATCAAGTCCTCCTTGGATTTACCTGTCGCGCGACCCAGATAACTTAAATATCACTTTTCCTTTCAACTGATATTTATGTTGCCCTTAACAGGTTTGCCTGATTGTCGGGACGACAATCTTTTTTCAGAGGAGGGAGTAGTGTTATGATTGACTATATATTTCCCACAGAATACTTTCGCTCTTTCCATTTGAACCTCTCCTCTGAAGTTAGCGCTCTCTTTTGTTTTGTTATTCATTCTTTATCGATCTCTTTTGACGTTTAAGTCTATGTATTTTATATTAAACTCTTTTCTTTTATTAAACGCTTCTTTTAATACCCATGCGCGTTTCAATAGTATACGATATAATTGGTCACTCATAATTTTGAGATTTTTTTTTCATCGAATTACAGACCGTTGTTTCGAGCAGTCTCAATTTTTAACACTGATAGTAGTGAAAATCTTAATCAAATCACCAAGAAGCATTCCGTCGCACGAAAGACAAGGTACAAAGCCACTAAGTCCGCAATACAGGCCAAAAACGAGCAAAAATTAGGCATTGTTCACTATTAATTGTCCCGGAATTTCTAGTCAAGGTTCATTAAGACATTAAGTGCGCATTCAGTAATATTCTGTTCCCGCAACATTGCGAGAAAATTTCAGAAGTTATTCGAAAGGAACTGAAATTTGATAATTCCGGTACATCTTTTATTTGAAACATTCCGCATCGACTCGTATCGGTATGCTTCATCATTCAGGGGGTTGATCTTGGGTGAAGAATTTCGCCTTCATATCATATAATGATACCCGCGTTGGGGCCGTCCATATATTACCTAAGACAATTTTTACCCATTTGTAACCCTTCCCCTGTAGCGTCTCGCTATATGCACACTGAGATGCATATCGCACCGTTCTCATACACACACACCTGAGGTACATACGCACGTCCCAGGTGTCGCAATCGCTCCCGCTTACTAGTCGTGTGGCTCTCGCCACTCGGTGGACATTTCCACCTCACTTGTATATACATTCATACTACCGACTCATCCTGTACATACTCATATCACGACAATAAACTAATTACTAGTTTGCAACCGTTACCTCGCGTAGTTGATTCGATACCTTCCCGATCTAACACCACCTCGAATCCTACATTGGTTCCGATACTGGGAAACTGTGTGAGAGGCAATTTCTCAGTCAACATCAAAGGGAAGCGTGAGTACAACAAGTGAAACGAGTGCGCGTGCCTTTAGCCGGGAAGAATCTAGCTTTGTTCAACGCATTAAATAAATAATTTCGGTCACGAAACACGTTTGCTAAAAACCCCCGCGCCGCAACACCTCGTCAGTGTACATAAATCTCAGTGCAGTGATACCCTGCGGAAGAAAAAGAGTTCATTCAATTTTCTCCACGTGGTCAGTTCTCCTGTGCAAAAATGGCGTCCTGCAAAAATCGATACTCGGACGTCTTCTCCAACTTGCTGCGCACGTACAGCTCCAGTGCGCACGCAAATCAGACACACTGGTCGCCTGGCAACGCGGTTCAGTTTATTAGTGCGTGTGTGATTCCCGCCTCGCTCACTACCGCGGCCTTGTGCACATGTACCGAGTGTAGTGTTGTCTCTCTCGCACCCGCTAACACATTGCGGAGCACCCAATGAACGTTGTTCTGTGTTAGTGCTACAATAAAGACTTCTAACGACTTTATTCAGAGGGCAACCACTGTTGTAAACAATCTAGCATTTAATCTCCGTTAGTAATAATTTTCTTTCTATTATCTTTGTGATTGTCTGAAATGCGCCGTACCAACGGTTGAATTTCTCCCGTTCAATATACGCGATACAAACGGAGAGTGCATCTCGGATGTCAACATTGCCATCAACAATCAACAATAACTGCGAACAGTCCACTTCACACACACGAGCATTCACACAGAGATTCATCTCATCAACCCGAGGACTGCTCACTCTCTTCAACGCAAAGACGCAGCACCGCACCTCATCTCATGGCGAGGGAGAGAGAAAAGTAACCTCTGCCGTTCATCTACTCCGATGGCAGCGTGAGAAAAAATTTCGACTCACTGACGTTTCTCCGCTTACACATTGTCGAGCACACGAGAGCCAACTCACCGCCCTCTCTCATCATTCATTACAACAAGCCCTGTCGCTCATCTTCGCGGATCTCATGCGTATTTCCTGCGAATCAACCTGGACTCTGGAACAACAACTCGGAGAACAGCCCACGCCTAGTAGCAGCTAGGGTGCCGCAGTTACCTCCATCAACGACAACATTTTTCTCAAGCTCATGCTTGACTTTTTCTTGTACATTTTAATTTTTTGCTTTATGTTACAGTTTCAAAAAAACTACGTTTTTTACTAAAGCAAGGAGTCATGTAGCGCCTCGCTACATCCACATGGAGACGCGTATCGCACCGCTCTCATATACACGCACCTGAGAAACACACGCACATCCCAGGTGTCGCAATCGCTCCCACTTAGTAGTCATGTGACTCTCGCCACTGGGTGGACATTTCCACCTCACCTGTATATGCATTCATACTACCGACTCATCCTGTACTTACTCATATCACGACAATAAACTAATTACTAGTTTGCAACCGTTGCCTCGCGTAATTGATTCGATACCTTTCCGGTCCAACACCACCTCGAATCCTATACCCCCCCCCGCAAAAAATAGTAAGATTTAGTGATACTCCCCCGCCAATATCTTACTTCAGATCAAGGCTGGGTCCTTCAATGAAAATCCGACTTTCCAACGGTACATAATAGCATACTGATAACTCACCTGTAGATGGTAAAGAGGTAAATAACTAGTGCGAAACCCACTTCGTACCTATCAGTACTCACGGTGGTCATGGTGGTTGAAATGTAGTAAACTCAGTCATATCTGTCAAGGGTCAAATGACGACTTGCAAAATATCTGCAAGATACTTGCATGCAAAATAATCACAATAGTTAAATGATAATGAAGATCAACTACCTATGTTATCCTGATGATTGACATTTTCGTATTTTTCAATCAAAACAGTGGAGAACACTGTATGTATTTAATAAAATAATATTCATATAAACTGAACAACATATAAGAACAGCACTATAAAAGATATCAAGTAGCTGTCATTAACTTTCCCAGTTATATCATATCGAGTAGTTATTGTAACGGCCCGAAAAATCCAAACTGAAAATTTCATAAAATCTTCACGTTTTATGACCTCTACAAACTTTCTATGAAGTTTTTAGATGGAGGTATGTGAGTGTGTATGTGTTTTGTTTCCTGGAGTCATGAACCAACAAAATTTTACGCACACCCTGCAGCTTGGTGATTCCTGCAGGGGAGTGTCCGTGTTGGTCAGATCTAGTTGGTAGCGACCACGAGCCATCTTGGTTGCTGAGACCTGGTTTGTATTGGCTCGGAAAATTTGCAACCCATACGGACTAAAAGAAAGGACATGGCCCCTGTAATCGTTGACCTTTCTCCCCCTCGCGGCACCACCGTTAGGTATTACTTTGCGAAGGGGGCCCTAGCTATTTGCTCTTCTACATTGCTACGTCTAATGTACGTCCTCCTGTCCCACTAAGATGTTGTCCGTGGGTAGGAGGTTCTAATGGATTCTCTGTCTATTGTGCAGCTTTGCGCTCACGTTTCTCATTTCTGAGCTCCTTCATGACCATGGTCGCGAAACTCCTCGTTCCGTCCCAGGCTGCCTGTGATGACAGTAAGACTTCCATTAAGTTCCCAGGCAAAACCTGCCTTCCAAGTGTAGATTCCCAGGTGCTCCGGATCTCGCTGAAGCGTAGGCATGCGAAGAACACGTGCTCCGCGTCCTCATCTACTCCTATACAGGTCGGGCAATCCGGGGAATCCTCATGTTTAAATGTATGAAAATATGCCCTGAAGCACTCATGCCCCGAAAGCATCTGCGTCAGGTAGTAATTGACCTCTCCATGATTACGACTTAGCTGGGCATCCACCTTTGCGAAGAGACGATGAGTCCATCTTCCTTTCGAAGGCGAATCCCACTTCAGCTACCATCGGCGCATGCTGTTCCGTCTCTCTTCTGTTTTGAGTTCTGTGACGCTCGTTGTTTCCGATCTTCTCCGATGATACAGAGACTTTCGTTCTTCGGCGAATTCTTCTATAGAAAGCATTCTAGTAATTACACACACTGCGTCCTCAGATACTGTGCGGTATGCGGTCGCAACTCGCAAAGCACTTAGTCTACAGTATTGGTGCTATTTTCCATCACGGTACTGTGGGCGCGCGTGTGTGTGTGTCTGTCTAGCTGTCTGCCTGTCTGCCTACCTGCGTGTCTGCCTATCTGCTTATGCGCGTGTGCGCGTGTGCGTGTGTGCGTGGGTGTGTGTGTGTGTTTTTTTTTATTAAAGTCTGTCGGAGAATGCATTTACGCATCCTCATTTGAAGAAAGAAACGGGTGGTTTCCTTCTTCAACTAAGGTATGTCGGACTCGGATCTATGATCAATACTGACTGAACTCCTGTCAGACTCAATTTCACTAACCTGTCATCCGCTCGCGGGATCACCGTTAAGTAATCCCTCCCTTCGCAAGGGAGGTTTCAGCTATTTGCTCTTCCACGTTTTTTTCATCTGATATACGTCTCCCTGTCCCGCTGAGTTGTTGGGTGCGGGGAGGTGGTTCCATAAGATCTCTCACCTATGTTGCAGCCTTGCGCTTGCGTTCCTCACTTTTGAGCTCCTTGATGATTTCTGCCGCAAAGTTGCTCATTGCGTCTCAGGTTATCTGCGATGACAGTATAATTTCCACCAAGTTCTCAGGCAAAACTTCCCTTTCAAGGGTTCATTCCGTATGTCACTGAAACGGGAGGATGTGAAAAACACATGCTCCGAATCCTCGTCTACTCCTGTGCAGACTGGGCATTCCGAGGAATCCTCATATTTAAATTTATGAAAATACGCCCGGAGGCACCCATGTCTCGAAAACATTTGCGTCAGATAGTAATTAATCTCACCATGGGTGCAGTTTAACCAAACATCTACCTGTGAAATCAGTCGATAAGTCCATCTCCCTTTGGTAGAGGTGTCCCACTCTAGCTGCCATCGTTGTAGAATCTTACGCTTTTCGTCGATACTGAGTTCTGTTGAGTTCAGTGCTCCAGATTTTCTCCGCTGGTACAGGGACCTTCGCTGTTCGGCCAATACCTCAATGAGTGGCATTCCGGCAATGACGCACACTGCGTTCTTGGACACCGTGCGGTATGCGCTCGCAAATCGCAGAGCACTCAGTCGATAAACTGATGCAATCTTTCGCCGTAATTCTTGTAGCTGCAGTGACTCAGCCCAGATGAAGATGAGTAGTAAGAGGGCATTATTGGCGATTTTTTTTCCAGGAATTCCCCCCCCTCCCGCCCTTTCTTC
>NW_021680623.1:47121-48451 GCF_001412515.2 Diachasma alloeum | reverse complement strand
AAAAGTGGGTGGTGGGTGGAAAAGGGGTGGCGGGTGGAAAGTGGGTGGTGGTAATAAGAAATGACTACATAACGCTCAATTTATAGGATTACATATATTATTTATTCAGAAGTTATTCTTATTGTCTAGGATACATAATTTTCTTAATTGTAAAGGATGATGATGATGGTGATTATTATTATTATTATTATTATTATTATTATTATTGATCAATTAATGAAGGTACATAATTTTTTTAGTGGAACGCTGATTACAATGTAAAATACCTTTGCCAGATAAGCTCTGAAAAGGTTTACTTAAATTTTTACGATTACAATTTCGGTTTTGAGTAATTTTTTTAAACATTTTCATAATAATGCGATCGTTACGTTTTGTGTCTGAAGAAAATAGTTTATGAAAGGATTGTAAAGACCGATCATTGAACAACCAGTGAAGCACAGTAATGCAGTACTGGCCACAAACATCAGACGATATATCTTGGAGTCTTTTCTGGCTCCATTCATACACATGGCAATTTCGCTTAAGACGCTGAGCGAGTCTTGTGTCGAAGGGCGACAGTCCGAAGCTGTCGAAATAGATTCCTCGTCCATTTGAACCGAGGTAAACGGCAACCCAGTGGCTGCCTGCATGGTTGTGGTTATCGGTGTTGATGATGATGGCACAGGGCCGGGACCATGTCCAGGGGACACGGTCAGCAGGGTAGATGCCTCCAATTGATGCATCGATATGCGGTAGTACCTTCAGGAGCTCAAGTGTATTCATAAGACGACGGTACGCAGGACAATAGTCGTGGCCTTGTGACCCGGGTAGAAAAGGTTTATGGTGTGACACCTGCTCGTTTGTTTGGACGCAACTAACGTAATTGTGTGGTGAACCTGTATTAAATAGTTTAGTATTCTTTTTCAGCCCCTGTAGTCGACAATAACTTGTCTTGTTGAGTCAATTTCCAACAAATCATCGTATTCAGCATATAACAGACAATTTACATTTTGCTCTGTTGCTTTGTTGAATCGTACTTCAATNGTAATTATGTGGTGAACCTCTATTAAATAGTTTACTATTCTTTTTCAGCCGCTGTAGTCGACAATAACTTGTCTTGTTGAGTCAATTTCCAACAAATTATCGTATTCAGCATATAGCAGACAATTTACATTTTGCTCTGTTGCTTTGTTGAATCGTACTTCAATACGAACACTCCCACTCTTTACGAGATTCCAATGACCGGCAGAACTTGCAGATAAATCGGGAGTCAGGTCAAAGGCGAATAAACAAAAGCCGTCGGAATATGCTAGACGAGAAATGTTATTTCCATGGTCACTAAAATGCGTTC
>NW_021680623.1:45602-47073 GCF_001412515.2 Diachasma alloeum | reverse complement strand
ACTCCCACTCTTTACGAGATTCCAATGACCGGCAGAACTTGCATATAAATCGGGAGTCAGGTCAAAGGCGAGTAAACAAAAGCCGTCGGAATATGCTAGATGAGAAATGTTATTTCCATGGTCACTAAAATGCGTTCCAGTCCCCGCAAATAAAGTATTAAAAGCTTCCACATCTAGACACCCGTCAGAGGTAAAACTCGGTTGCAGGGGTTTCGTAGGTACTTGGCGTCCATCGACATTCAGGCATAAAAAGTTGATTCCAAAATTCTGGAAGTTGAAGGGATTCTTCTTCCTCGCTCCATTGAAACTGGCATTGTCAACAAATCCAAGTATAATTCTTTTAGGCAGTTGCCCTAAAATTGCGTTATCTATCGTCTCTCCCATAATTCCATTATGCAGAACAAAAGATTTAACCTCAACACGGGTCAAGGGATATTTTGCAGTTGTCTTTGCAAGCGTTTTAGCGTGAGCTATCAATATTCCAGGGCTGAGTTTCACGCGTCGAACAATTAAAGAGGCCTCCACAATATTTACTTTATAATTAAGTGTAGTATCGTCCATGAGACAATATTCATCCTTTGCGCGGATAAGACGAACACGTAGCTCTACACCGTTCATCAAAAATTTATCTTGATTGAAAACGTGACAATGCTAATGTCCCAGCAGATCAAACCGTCTTCCACCTTTCGTAAATACTTGTCGAGAGATTAGGCCTTTATTTTTTTTCACATCAGCGCCCACAACTGCAGTGGTATCCATAGCGCCAGAGGTATCAGTTGACCATAGAGCCATTGCAAGATGCGAGGACTTGGCATCTTCTCCATAGTTTAGCAACGTTTCAATATATGCTCTATCGGCGTAGAGGTTATTTGGCGGCGTAACAACTTTTTGATTGAAATATACATCCACTTGGTTGAACATTGAATGCAAAAAATTATTCACAGGACCGACGGAATCCTCAACAGCAGCAGTGCCATCGGGTCTCAAAATTTTCGCTCGAATTTTTATCATAGTGTGTGCCAAATCAATGTATTCTTCTCCATGGCCTGGTACGATGAATTCGATTGGGGCGTCGTCCGATAAAGTAGACACAGGATTATAATAAACAAATTGAGAATTTTCAATACTCGTCTGCGTCGGGGGTATAGTGAACAGATCGAGCTCCGATTTCACGCACTCGGAAGAGTGTGAATGTAGAAACGACATGATGATTAGTTGAAAATATCGTATAAATCGCGAGTCTTCCTCTTGGATTTATTTTTTTTCACTTTTTTTCCTTTTTTCTCATTTTTTGGTATATTTCTCTTCTTTTTATTCTTCCTCGTTATGGATGTCTTGGCAGACCCGCGTCCAGTGAGCGTATGAGATGCGAGGCGTTTACGCTTTCTTTTATATCCTGATCCACTCATCATGGACCCTATTTTTTCCTGTGCCTTCCTTTTCAATTTTAATCCCGACTTCGCTAGCCGAT
>NW_021680623.1:28912-45441 GCF_001412515.2 Diachasma alloeum | reverse complement strand
CATCGCCTACAACGTTAATTCCCGCGTTGAGAGCTTCTTTACCGACTGCTCGAGCTGCACTACCGAGGAAGGGCAGAGTTCGACGAAAGAGGCCCCCAAGGAAAGCCCCAATTCCATGGCCCCATTGATATGGGCTCCCAACATAGACCCATCTGAAATTATTGTATCTCTCCACTGACCCTCCACCCGCCTGGTTCGCGTAATATGCCGTGTAAGAACTCATTTTGCTCGTTAATCAATTCTGTTGAAATGAAATGTCACGTTCAAGGGTCCGTACTCGAATGGTATCATTTTACCACGATTGCACCTTATATCTATTTCAATTGTGCGAAATGAGTATCTCATCAACGGAATATAATGAGGATTTGAAAAAGTAGCACAGTGTGTGGCTCCATATGTATAACCAGAAGCATTGAATGGTACCACTCGTAAAAGAGATGACTGCACATCACCTGTTACATAGGGTACACAAAGGTCACTATAGATGAACAAGCCTTCAGGTAAACCCCTGGCCAGACTGGCAGGTAGATATCCCTCACAATACGGCTTTGCGTTTGTGAAACTGTGCACGCACATCTCAAACCCCAACATATCAGCCAATTTATCCGAAAAGTCTAATGCGTGTACCGTGCTACCGCATGTTTTGGAGGTGCAATGTCTTCCAATTTTCACAAAGCCTTGTTGGGTAGAATATTCAAATTTTCCACGATCCTTCAAGTGTGCAAAGTTATTCATGAAACCTACGAGATCGGTCAGGTCCTTGAAAACCGCAGTAGGTAGAAAAAATGTTTGTGGTAGATTTGCCTTGCCCTTATTGTCTTTTCCGCTACTAACAAAGTTGATGGAGGCATCTTTCCTATCACGTATATGTAAAAAATTACAAGGAAACTGTATTTCACTCAGGCCCACAACCCATTCTCCTTCCAACTCAACTTGTTTCGGGAGTAATGTTGTATATTTTGATGCTGTATTATCAGGATGATAGTCCATGCTGCTGTTGCTTGGGAGTACCATATAAAATTCGTTCCTCTTCATTTTTTTCCAATGACGTGCAGCTCTGACGCAGGTATCCACGAATCAAATTTATCAGGATATCCCTCCCAATGAACAAGAATTTGTTTATTTTTTCCTTTTTCTTTAGAGCGTATGACACGTCCAACAACGAATTCGTCCTTGTCCGTTTGTTTATTGACAAGCACCAACTCTGGCTCGTAAAAAAATCTTTCAATTTGTTCATCAGCTAAATCTTTCAGCTCGTATATTGGTAATGATTGTTTGAGGACTGCTTTCGTTATTTGGAATATTTTTTTACTCGAATTGGTCTCATATCCTTTCTCAAAGATGCGCACATAGTCCACGACTTTGTATTTAAAGGTTTCTTTACGAGATTTCTCCGACTTGTACCGATTTTGTATATTACGCCATGCATATGGAGCATTATCGATATTAACAGTCGCAGGTGCCATTTTTATTGATGAATGTCTCGAGTTGTTATAAGAGTCGACAATTTGTTCCAACACATCCATATATTTATATGTTCGACTATGTGTAAAGTAACGCCACATGCGCTCCTTCAGTGTCCGATTGAAACGTTCCACGATTGCGGCTTTTATGTCAGGATTACGCGCAACACGAAATTGAATTTTTTTATCAGAGAAAAATTTTTGGACACTGCTAGCCATAAATTCTTTTCCCTTGTCAGTTTGTATACAAACAGGCACACGACCACCGCTCCTTCCCATTATACGTTTAAAGCCCTCGAGTACCTGCGGTGCCGACTTGTCCTTCAATGGTTCAACCCAGGCAAACTTGCTTAAAACGTCAATGACCACAAGTAAATATGAAATCCCATCATTGCATGTCTTCAGTGATCTCAATTCAACCAAATCAGCCTCCCATACATCATCAATGTTTGTCACTGTATAATGTAACCGTGGAAATTTACGTCTGATGGGTCTATGGAGAGTATAAGTATTCTGTGCGTTTAGCCAATTTTTTATTTTATTTTTTTCAATTTCATTCTTATATTTTGTGAGAATATTTCGTGGTCCCGGATAAGCCACAGGCTCTGGAGGATGAAAATAGGCCCCCGATAGTTTGACTTGTTCTAAAATTGAAGCCATGATGAAAGTCCTGAGGTCTTTTTTTATTTTTTGCCGTACGGAGAAAAAACTCGCACTCTGCTCTTCAAATTCCGACGAGTACGGTGCACGAGCGAGCTGCGGGGTGTACCACCCTCCTCTTCAAAGCTTTCGTCCTCCGAAATCTCAGGCTGTACTTTGGGCCTACTAGAGGGTATTTGCGGTACACGATGAAATTTAGGGTTACCCATAAACTCGCGAGGTGTATTTATACTATGGAGATACACGGCAAAATGTTCCCAGCCTTTAGCTTGACAAGTTTTACGGGCTCTGACCACATCTTGAATTAAATCGACAATATTCACGCCATCAAGTGATTGACCATTCAAAGTCACTTGTCCCCTTGCATCCCACTTGAGTTTTCTTCCAGTGTCTACTTTATCGATGTATTCCAAAATACTCGAGGCTTTTCTTTGGAAGGTCGCAGGTATAGTCGCTACAATAGCTTTTGGATCGTATCGTTCGCTAGACCCCGTCTCGTCGGGGGTCTCCGTTTCTTGCACAGGTACTTTACTCTGCTGTGTATAAAACAAATAGCGTCTCAAAACGTCATTATACAATTTCCATTTCTCATGATCATCCTTGGGTGTTTTTGCATTCAAAATTTCCAATAATTGAGCATCCAATCGACTTGTATTAGTGCCAGGGGTTTGAGCTGATGGTTGAATCTCTTTAGCCAGCTCCGTTAGAACGTGATGAAAGTCATGTGTAGAATTTTTCTTCAATTTTTCCACACCGTGTTCCGGCACAAGTATCATTTTTCGTGCATGTTCCATGATTATACAACAGCTGAAATGATTGCGCTAATGAGAGGCCCCAATAACATGGGCAGGAATGCGCCGCCTTTCTGATTGAGAATTTTTTTCTTGCTGGATAAACTCTGTCTTTTGTCTGCCAACTTTCTCAAGATTTTTTTATGTTTACACAATTTCGATTTTTCACAATTTTTCAATGGAATATTCCCATGTAATAAATTCAGAGCACACTCGCAAATACAACGAATCAAATCTTTATTGGCGTGTTGTATTAATGCTCGTCGTAGTCTCGGTGGGGCGTGGATCAGTACGTGTAATAAGGCTGTATTTTTTTTCAACGACTTGCAAACACAGCCGCTTCCAGAGCGACTTGTCTTTGCCATTACACACGAACGACTGGTACACCACGTGATGAGCCTCCCCCTTTTATATTGTTTTCCTTTCGTGGAACATAAACATAGTGATAGGGGTCGCTGGGGAATACACTGGTACGGAATCTGCAGTTTTCAGGAGTCGACTGTTTTAAATCAAGCAGCAAATATCCATGAGCCTGCGATGTCGCATCGAAATATGCCTCTTGTAAAAATTTTGGATCCTCAGGATATATCTGACGAGCCAAATGGGCAATTTGTGCACGATCTCGAGGATTTTTGAATACGACAATATAATTTGTATTCAATGAAATATCTCGCTGTCCTTTTCCTTGGTGGAATAAATTTTGAGATATAAACATAACACTGAGATTTTTGTGATGACTGCCTTTTGTGAATAAGTCGACTATTGCACCATTCGATGATTCACGCATCAAGTCGTCCACAACAACCAATTTTGTTTTATGATCATCAAAATCTCCGGATCTTGGTAAACCCTCTCGAAATTCGACAAAATTTTTGTCATAATCCGAATATCCATTCTGCCACTCAGCATAATAGAAAATCACTTTTTCAATCGGTGTATCACACATTTCTTTAATTTCTTTCAAAAATCTTTTAACAAAAAATGTTTTCCCACAACCTGTGGTTCCACAAATCATGGCAGTGAAAGGATGTTTCCACCGTGTATCCATGTTGCCGTCTGATTAAGAATTGTAAAAAAACTCGTCATTTTATACACTTGTATAAGATATTCAAAAAGTAGTATGCATTTCAAAACGGCAGGGGGGTGTCGTAAGGCCCAAGCGTTTGACCTGCTAAGGGAGGCTATTACCTCATTGGTCAAGGACAATACGCGTAGGCGTGAACAGGTAAAATACTGGAGATATACACTTGTCCCCCCTATGGCCAATAGTGGGACACTGACTTTTTCCAATATAGGCTGATTTTTTTCTCACTTAGCCACAGTTTCCTAAAAATTGTTCGGAATGACGGACCCAAACGATTTACCAGGGCCTAGTGGTACTTCTAGAGGAAATACCCCACCTCTGGAGTGCAATTTTGATTGGATAAATAATTTTAATTTGGACTTATTGAGTGATTTTGAAATTGAAGGTAATTTTGAAGTGGATTTATTCGAGAGTTTTAACCCCGAGTTCTTTGATATTCAATATGGTGGTGGTAAAAAAGTGATCAATGATCCTGAGGCGCTCAAAGCCATTGAAGACTTCAATCTAGATTTACTAGATCAACACAATGGTGAGTATCGCATTATATGTTAATAATGATGAATATTTTTTTCTAAAAATATTCTTACCATTGAAAATAAATTCAATTTCAGATGCTCAATTTGGCCGAAATGAAGAGGACCCACCGTCAGCTCTGAGAACAATACGAAGGTCACGCCAGAGGCTCCCTCGTTTCAAACTCGACACACATGTGATGGAGTTTAGAATTAACCCTGTGCCTGAAGGTCGCAATCCGACCGAGTGGGTGGAAGAAGCTTTTCGAGATGTCTACAATAATATCATAGAAGCCGGTGGCCGCGGAATGGATCGAATTTGCGTCACATTCAATTTTGCAAATATGCAAAGAGACAACGCATGGATAAGCCCACGTGCGATTAATGGATACGAGTTTCAAGATTTGTGGAATCTTGTGAGCTCTATTGCACAGAGCGCCAATGGTTTCGACTGTGCGGACACATTTTGGATAAAACTCCATGTGGCTGAAGCCCCTGCAGGACAAGGAGACTTTTTTGAAAAGGGAATGAAAAGAGGACTGAGTAGAAAATGTGTTCTTCAAATTTCAAATGAAGATGGCTTGTGTTTAGCCCGATCACTTGTTGTGGCCAGAGTATACGCAAAGAAATTGAAGGCCAGAGCTGACAAGGGCGAAATACACGAGATGTGGCAATCCATTCGACAATCCAAGGGTAAAATGCAGCGTGAGGAAGCCGAGCAACTGACCCGCGAGGCAGGGGTCGTTGTACCTGCCGATGGCTGTGGTTTAGAGGAAATTATACAATATCAAAGATATTTGGCACGTGAGGGGTGCATTATCAAGGTTTATCCTCTCAAAAGGAATGGCAAAGATCGCCCGGTACTCTACGATGGCACGCCTGAAGTAACCAGCAGGAATATACCTACACAATATACTTTCCCCATTGTCTATTATCCGGAAGACAAACACTACGAGCCAATTCAAAATTTACCTTCATTCTTCGGCTGCAAGTATTATTGCGAATATTGTAATACGCCCTACAGCTCTCAAGGCCATGTTTGTGATAAAACTTGTGACAGATGTCTAAAAAATCCACCATGTGACACTACAAGTGTGGATAAAATAGTGTGTGATGACTGTAATCGAGAATTCCACGGTCGATTGTGTTTCGAAAACCATAAGAAAGCAGGCTCTTTTGGAGGGATAAAACCAACAGTATGTGGAAACATAAAATTGTGTAAAAATTGCAATACGAAAATTGATCATCGGAATGCTCAGAAACACCAGTGCAACAAATATTACTGCTCTGTCTGCCAGAAGGATGAAGCCGCATCTCACCTGTGTTACATGCCTACATTGAAATTTAAGAAGAAAACAACGGTGGAACGTGTGGCTTTTGTTTTTTACGACTTTGAAACACGACAAGACGATAAGATGGAAGGGACTGATGATGTCAACATACACGTGCCTACACTCTGTGGTGCCCAGACTATATGTGACCGATGTGCAGAGATGAACGATGACGACATTATGAAAACTGAGGAGAATCTTGGAAGCCCATGCAGTGTGTGTAATCCTCGAGAACATGTTTTTGACGATGGCGATCCTGTGCGTGGATTTGTGAATTATATTACATCACTGGGTAAGGCGTATAAAAAAGTCATATGTATTGCACACAACGCGAAGGATTACGACTCTCAATTCATTTTGAAAGATGTTATAAAACGAGTAAACAGCGAAATTAAAGCAATTATTAACGGCACAAATATAATTTTGATGGATTTTGGGGATAATAAGTTTATAGATAGTTTGAATTATTTCCATATGGCTTTAGCCAGTTTACCGAAGGCCTTTGGTTTAGGAGATATTGCAAAAGGCTATTTCCCACATTTTTTCAATAAACGAGAGAATCAAGAATACGTTGGGCCTATACCTGAGAGAAAATATTATGGCGCAGATACGATGAATGTGCAGGATCGAGAAAAATTCTTAACTTGGTACAATGAACGTGTAGCCGAAAATTACCAGTTTGATTTCCGTAAAGAAATTTTGCATTATTGTAGACTCGATGTTACAATTTTAAGGAAAGCGTGTGTGGAGTTTCGTAAATTAATCATGAATGCTGGGAATGTTTGCCCATTTACAGAGTGTGTAACGATTGCTTCGACGTGTATGCGCATTTTTCAAACAAATTTCTTGAAAGAAAAACAGATAGGTATTATACCTCAGGGCGGTTATCGTTTAGGAAAAACGCAATCAAAAGTAGCGATTGAGTGGTTACTCTGGCGCGAGCATTGCGAGAATCATCGAATAATACACGCCGGGTGGACTCGCGAGCACAGAACGGAATCAGGGCATCGGCTAGATGGTTATTGGGAAGATGTTGAAAATAATAAAAAATATGCATATCAGTTTCACGGCTGTTATTGGCACGGTTGTCCACGGTGTTTCAAGTTTAATAGAGATAAAGAGTTGAGCCATAAGGATACATTAGAGAGTCGATATGAAAGAACAGGAGCAATTACAAGGGAATTGCAAAACTTGGGTTACGAAGTCGTTGAAATGTGGGAATGCGATTTTATTCGTACAAAAAAGACAGATCTCCAACTGTCAAATTTTCTTGAAAATATCGATCAACAAATGTTTGTTGCTTTAGATCCTCGAGACGCGTTTTTCGGTGGACGTACGGGAAATACCGTAACACACTATGATGTTAAAGAGAATGAAAAAATTCGATATGTCGACGTTTGTTCGTTATATCCATATGTTTTAAAGACGGGGATTTTTCCTATCGGTCACCCCACTGTACATGTAGGGAACGATTGTCAGCTCATATGTCCTAATAATGATATTTCGCGGATAGAGGGACTTGTGAAATGCCGCATTTTACCCCCGCGACGATTATTTCACCCAGTTTTACCTGTCAAAGCACACGGTAAGCTACTGTTTCCTCTCTGTCGGTCATGCTGCGAAGGTTTAGTGCAAGACAATTGCCCTCATGATGACCCCACTGACCGCGAGTTTTTGGGGACTTGGGTCGCCCCAGAGCTCCGTAAAGCCGTAGAGGTCGGGTATAAAATTTTGGAAATTAGTGAAATTTGGGAGTATAAAAAAACAACACGTTATGATCCTATGACACGAACAGGAGGTTTATTTGCTGAGTATATAAACACTTTTTTAAAAATCAAACAAGAGGCTTCCGATTGGCCGGCAGAATGCATAGATGATGAATCCAAGGATAGATATATAGCCGAATATGAGGCGAGAGAGGGAATAAAACTCGACAAGGATAAAATTTTAAAAAATGCTGGATTGAGAGCAGTAGCAAAACTTTGTTTAAACTGTCTCTGGGGTAAATTTGGGGAAAGAGAAAATTTAACGAAAAAGGCAATTATTCGGACATATGAGGAGTTTGCTAACATAATGTTCAATCCTGAAATCGAAGTGACAGGGCTTGTCCCTGTCGATAACGACACTCTCTTCATGTCCTGGAAACATTTAAACGAAGCTGCGGAACTGTCTACCAAAGCCAACGTTGTTATTGCGGCTTATACAACAGCTCACGCACGTCTCAAATTATATTCTTATTTAGAAAAACAGCAAGAACGCGTTTTATATTATGATACAGACTCGGTTATTTACGTGAGCGATGGAACTAACGAGTTACCACTGGGGAATTTTCTGGGTGACTTGACCGACGAAGTAGAGGGCTACGGAGAAGGGAGTTTCATTACGTCTTTTGTCTCTGGCGGTCCAAAATTTTATACTTATCGCGTGAAGAAACCGGATGGAAACATCGCAGAAGTTAGTAAAATAAAAAGCGTTAGGCTTAATTACGACACGCGTAAACAGATTCATTACGACTCGATTCGTGCCCTCGTTGTCGACAAGGTAGAGCCTTACCAGATCAACTACAAGGGTATACGACGGACAATGTACCATGACGTCATCGCGAAACTCGAGAGCAAGATTATCCACGTGACGGGCCCGAAACGAAAGCTTGATAATGGCGCTGCAACCCTCCCCTACGGATATAAGAGAAAACGACGCGCGCTTCAACCCGACGGTTGAAAAACTAAAACGAATGAAAGATACTTTTGATTTTTTAAGCTAGTGTATAGGGATTAGATTATGGATTAGAGTAATTTTTTGTAGAAGTCAACTAAATTTAAGTTTTAATACCAGAAGTAATTTTTTTCGTAGATATAAGCTACATGTAAATTTTCAATTTCATTTTTTTTAGATTTAAGCGAATTTTATATTCTTTTAGATGATAATTAGATGTAAGTTTTTAAAAGTAAGTTATGCGTAAATGTAAATTTTTCTTGTCAAAATAAAAGAGCAAATGTGAATTTTTTTTTGTTTTTTTAAATCCTTATGCTACAGGAAGTCAATTTTTCAAGGGACTGTTTTCAAATAAAGAAAAAGAAGGATATATAATAATTTTTTTTATTCAAAACCTTAATTCTAAAAAATAAATTTTTTTAAATCTAAAACTTAGAGCTAAAAATACATCTTTTTTTTTTTAACTAGAATTACATTTTTTTTCTTTTTTTTTCAATTTTCTCCTTCTTCGAGGTCTTACACCCACTCCTCGAGGTCCCAGTTGTCCTCGCTCTGGTCTGGACAGGGCGGGGCGTCCCCGAAGAGGATGTGAAGGCCCCACGAATCCTCCACGTCATACAAGCCGAAAGCTTGCTCGCTCTCGGCCTCCAGCCGTCTGGTCTTACGCCTTAGAGCCCGGACCCACCGAGCTCTGGGGGTGAGTGTGCCAAGTCCGCCTTCCCTTGGGAATGTGTGTGCGTGTGTGTGTGTGTGTGTTTTTTTTTTTTTTTTCCTTGTTCTGTTCGGAAAATGCATTTACGCACTACTGCCCGAGGGAGGTGACCCATGGTTCCCTCCGTCAGGCGAGTGTCGGACTCGGACATACTGTCAATACCGACTAAACTCCAGTCAGACCAGTTTTCACTTACCCCATACTCCCCGCGGCACCGCCGCTAGGCATTACTTCACGGGGGGGGGGACATTCTAGCTGTGGCTCTTCCTCTATCAAAACACTGTGACATACGTCCTCCTTTCTCATCACCCCTAAATACCGAATGTACGGCTGGGATGTGATTTCATGGTCACCAACTCGCAGCGTGATTGTCTGTACCTTCTTCCTGCTGGTAATTAATACGGCTTCCGTCTTATGCTCTGCCAGTCGCAAGCCAGCTGATTCCATCCACTGGCGAACTCGGGCAAAGTTCACATCGAAGATGTTGTCAATATCCTCAAGATATTTGCCCACTATGACCACCGCGACGTCATCTGCGAAAGCGACGAGTTTTGCTGCTCTTGGTAACGGTACCTTAAGCAGTCCGTCGTACATGACATTCGATAGGAGTGGTCCAAGTACTGAGCCCTGAGGAACACCCCCAGTGACTTTGTGCTCCATTGCGCCATCTCCCGTGTCATATTTCAGGACTCGGCCCATGAAATAGCTGGCTACCATTCTTCGCAGATATTTTAGTACGCTCATGGTTTTGAGGGACTCCATAATGATATCCCATCTAGCTGAGTTAAAGGCGTTCTTGATGTCGAGCGTTGCTACTAGACAATACTCTTTCGAGCCGCCTTTCCACCTTACTCCCGCGGTTGCGTCCTTGGGGATTCTCGCCACAAGGCTCACTGCATCGAGCGTGGATCATCCTTTACGGAAATCGTACTGGTTGTCAGCCATCCTGGCCTCCGCCACTGTCTCTATCCTATCATGGATAATACGCTCTAGGACCTTCCCGGCCGTGTCAAGCATGCAGAGCGGGCGGTAATATGATGGATCGTCTGGTGGCTTTTTCCCTTTCGGGAGAAGAACCAACCTCTGCTGCTTCCACCTGGCGGGGAATGTCCCTTCACGGACACACGTATTATACGCGCTTAGGAACATCTCCAGTGCAGCGTTGATGGCGGCCTTCAGTGCGACGTTGGGGATTCCATCAAGGCCGGGGGCCTTCGTGTTCCCAATCTTGCTGCAGGCTCGCTTCAGCTCTTCCATTGTTATCAATGGAGCATCATCCTCCGAGTCCTGCCCCAGTTCAGGTTCGAATGAGGCTTGCTCTGGGAACAATGCCCCAACGATCTTACGAAGCAGCTCTGAATCAGTCGGCGTCGGCATCGGCTGGTACCTGAGACGCGACATGATGACCTTGTATGGTCTGCCCCACGGGTCATCGTCCACTTCCTCTAGGAGTTCATTCCAGCATCGGTTTTTGCTGCGCTTGATGGCCTTCTTCAGCTTTAAGTGAGCCACTGTGTGTTCCCTCTTCAGCTGGTCAGAGTTTGTCTTGCCCTTTCCTCGCTGATACAGCCTTCTTGCACGGTTCACCTCTGCTCGAAGGCTTGCAATTTCTTCGGACCACCAGTGAACTGGTGGGAGTCAGCTTATAGAGCGTTTCCGAGACATGGTGGCGTCACATGCCTCAGTGACTCTCCTCATGACCTCCTCCACTTCCCTGTCCGCCGATAATTCCTTGAATGAGCTTAGTCGGTAAGAGTGCCCGGCGCGTATCTGGGAGACCCGGGTTCGATTCCCGGCTGGGTGAAGCGGAAATTTTTTCTCTCTAAATTCTAATTCTCTTAGAATTTTTTTTCACTCTTACCGACTAAGCTACCGGGAACCACAGAATTTCACTCTCAAATTCACCTCAAACACCGCCTAACCTCCTTTAGGCATTAAAGAATTCTAAGAGAATTAGAATTTAGAGAATGCCTAAAGGAGGTTGCCGCTCAGGTTAGGCGGTGTATGAGATGAATTTGAGAGTGAATTTCTGTGGTTCCCCAACGCTTCCCGAAAGAGTGCCAGGTCGAACTGGTCGGCTTTCCAGCCAACTGAGTTCGTCCTCTCAGTCCTGCGAGTCGCTGCCTTTCGGTTCTTGGACAGTTCCCAAACGATCGCGTGATGGTCACTGTGGGTGTAGACATCAGTCACCTTCCATGCACTACCGCTTGCGAGGCTACTGCTCACAAAGGTGAGGTCGATGACCGACGTCGCGTCTCCTCACACGAAGGTTGGTTCATCTCCGTTGTTTAAGAGTATCACATCTAATACAGACATGGCCTCCAGAAGAGCTTGACCTCTCTTGTTGGTCTCCCTGCTCCCCCAATCGACAGCCCAGGCGTTGAAGTCCCATGCTACTGCAATAGGGAAGTGCTCCTTCGCATCCTGGACAAGTCTGCCTAGGAAGGCCGTAAACTCATCATCAGTAAGACTAGGCGGAGCATAACAGCTGTAGAAGTATACGTTCTCCAGCTTGGCCCTAACATAGTCCTCCTCGCTGACGGCAACGCTCTGGAACGGACTTTTTTTTTTTTTTTTATTGGGAGAATGCATTTACGCACGACCACTTGAGGGAGGGGACAGCAGGATCCCTCCGTCAAATGAGTGTCGGACTCGGACAAAAACTGTCAATACCGACTAAACTCCCGTCAGACATATTTCCACTAACGTTTCATCCCCTCGCGGCACCAGCGTAAAGTATTACTTCCCGAGGGAGGTCTCAGCTGTTAGTTCTTCTACGTTTTTTGATCTGATGTACGTCCCCCATCCCTCTAAGATGTTCTGCGTGAGTTGGAGGTTCTAATAACATTTCTCACCTATACTGCAGCATTGCGCTTTCGTTCCTCATTTCTGAGCTTCTTCATGACCTCGGCCGCAAAGTTACACGTCGTGTCCGAGGCTGCCTTTGATGACAGCATTGCGTCCACCAGGCTCTCAGGTTTGAACTCTCTTCCCAGGTCGGACTCCCACGTACTTCGGATCTCATTGAAGCGGGGGCATTTAAAGAATACATGCTTTGCATCTTCGGCGACTCATGTGCAAATTGGGCACTCCGGGGAATCTTCATGTTTATATTTATGAAGATGCGCCCGGAAACACCCGTGTCCTGAAAGCATTTGTGTCAAGTAATAATTGACCTCTCCGTTTTTTCGACTTACCCAGACGGCCAACTGTGGGATCAGGCGATGAGTCCATCTGCCCTTGGTAGAGGCGTCCCACTTTCGCTGCCATCGTTGTAAGCTTCTACGCCTCTCGTCTGCACTGAACTCTGCTGCGCTTTGTGTTTCCGACTTCTTGCGTCGATACAGAGACTTTCGCTCTTCGGCCAATATCTCAATAGGTAACATACCGGAAATGACGCATACTGCATCCTTGGACACCGTGCGGTATGCACTCGCTACTCACAGAGCACTCAGTCGATACACTGATGCTACCTTTCGCCGTGATTCTGCCATGTGCAGCGCATCAGTCCAGATGGAAATGCCATAGGTTAGCACTGACGTGACGACCGATGAAAGCAGCGCTCGTCTTTTCTGGTTAGGACCACCGATATTAGGCATGAGGTGCGATACAGTAGATCTGACTGCAGACGCCTTGGCACCCACGTGCTCGCTTTGCTGCTTAAAATTGAGTCGAGCATCGATCATCACCCTCAGGTATCGTATGTACGACTGGGAGGTAATTTCGCAGGACCCGACCTGCAGCGATATCGTCTCTATTTCCTTTCTGCTGGTGATCAACACCGCCTCTGTCTTGTGTTCCGCCAGCTTCAGGCCCACTGCGTCCATCCAACAGCGGATCGTTTCAAAGGTCATGTCGAAAGTGTAATTGATCTGCTCCATGAATTTGCCCACAATGACTACAGCCACGTCGTCTGCAAATGCCACGAGTTTAGTTTCCCGCGACAATCCCAGTTTCAGGAGCCCGTCATACATGATATTCCACAATAGGGGACCGAATACTGAGCCTTGAGGTACTCCTCCGGTTACTCTATACTCCTCAGGACCACTCTCCGTGTTGTACTTGAGGACTCTTCTAGTGAAGTAGCTGTCTACCATTCTCCGCAAGTATCCCGGTACATTGAAATTTTCAAGAGCCTCCATGATACAGTCCCACCTGGCCGAGTTGAAAGCATTCTTGATGTCTAGTGTCGTTACTAGGCAATACTTCTTCGTGCCATTTAGCCATCTCTTTCCTGAGATCGCGTTCATGGCGATGTCGACGACCAGGCTGATCGCATCCAGAGTAGACCGGCCTTTCCGGAACCCATATTGGTTGTCCGCCAACAAGGGTTCGACTGCTGTTTCTATACGTTGGTGGACAATACGCTCGAGGATCTTATCAGCGGTATCAAGCATGCAGAGCGGACGGTATGATGATGGATCCTTCGGTGATTTTTTCCCTTTCGGGAGTAGTACAAGTCTCTGCTGCTTCCACATGGCAGGGAAGGAGCCCTCCCTTAGGCACTCGTTGTATACGTCCAAAAATATCTTTGGCATCGCGTGGATAGCTATCTTCAAGGCGATGTTGGGGTTTCCATCCAGACCAGGGGCCTTGGTGTTACCCACCCTATTACAGGCTTCCATCAGTTCTTGCTTCGTGATTGTTGGAAGAATCATCTCTTTCCATTTTTCGTCTGTGCGATGAAGTTCTGGCTGTTGCGGGAACAACAACGTGACGATTTTTTTCAACAGCACAGGACACGTTAGTGACGGGATTGGCTGAATATTTAGTCTCGACATCACCACCTTGTATGGTCTACCCTACGTATCGCTTTCCACCTCAGCAAGGAGTTCCCTCCAAGATTGCTTTTTACTGCGCTTGATGGCCTTGCTGAGGTTTCGGCGTGCTTCCGTATATCTTGTCTGCAACTCCTCGGAATTCGGCTTCTTGCGGCCACGCTGAGACGGTCTTCGAGCTGCATTACACTCTTTTCGCAGGGTGGGGATGGTTTCATTGCACCAGTACACCGGTGGGTGCCGGTTTGTGGCCCGCTTTCTGGTCATGGTTGCATCGCAGGCTTCCGTCAGCCTTCTCATGACATTTTGTGCCTTTTCAGTGGCATTGCTATCACTGATCGGGCGATCGTCCAACGCTGCTGAATCAAAAGTGCTCACCCTCCAGCCAATTCCGTTGGTCTTCTTTGGTGTTAGGGCGGTTCTCTGGCCAATATTTGCCTCCCACATAATCGCGCGGTGGTCACTTGTAGTCTCAATATTTGTTACTCTCCAGTCCATCCAACGGCGAATCACCTCGAAAGGCCGTCCGAAGGTGAGCTTCATGTCTTCCAGGTATTTTCCTATAATCACTACGGCCACATCATCTGCAAAAGCCACGAGCCGTACACCGCGTGGCAGTGTCAGCTTCAGCAGTCCGTCGTACATGATGTTCAACAAAAGAGGACGCAGCACCGAGCCCTGAGGTACCCCTCCAGTGACTCTGTACTCTTTGGGGCCACTCTCCGTGTCGTACTTGAGGACCCTCTCGGTGAAGTAGTCGTCCACCATCCTCCGCAGATATTCAGGTACACCAAATCTCTCAAGGGCCGCCATGATGCAGTCCCATCGGGCTGAGTTGAAGGCGTTCCTGATGTCCAGTGTTGCCACCAGGCAGTACTTCTTTGTGCCTCCAAGCCATCTCTCCCCTGAAATCGCCTCCCTAGCTGCATCGACAACTAGATTGATCGCTTCAAGGGTTGAACGGCCTCTCCGGAAGCCGAACTGGTCGTTAGCCAGCATTGGTTCGACAGCTGCTTCTATTCTTCTGTGGACGATGCATTCAAGGATCTTACCAGCTGTATCGAGCATGCAGAGGGGACGGTAGGATAAGGTTCGTCCGGTGGTTTTTTCTCTTTCGGGAGCAACACTAGCCTCTGCTGTTTCCACTTTGCAGGGAAGATGCCCTCGCTGAGACACTCGTTGAAAACGTCCAAGAAGAGGCCTGGCAACGCATGGATAGCGGCTTTCAGTGCGATGTTTGGGATCCCGTCAAGACCCGGAGCCTTGGCATTCCCGAATCTGTCATACGCCTCCATCAGCTCTTCCTCGGTGATCGATGGGACCATCAAAGTCTTTCCTCGTATGTTGGCACGCTGAAATTCCGGTTGTCGCGGGAAAAGCACCGCTACAATCTCCTTCAAGAGCTCGGGATAGGTCGGCGACGGAATAGGCCTGCTTTTCAGCTGCGTCATAACCACCTTGTACGGTCTTCCCCACGGGTCACTCTCGACTTCGTCAAGGAGTCCAGTCCAACTTTTCTTTTTGCTCTCCTTGATAGCTTTGTTGAGCTTTCGGCGAGCATCCTTCCATTTCTTCTCCAGTTCTTCGGAGTTCAGCTTTTTCCGACCACGCTGAACCGACCTCCTAGCCTTAACGCACTCCTCTCGAAGAGCTCCAATATGATCATTCCACCAGTGCACTGGTGGCAGACGGCCTCCACTGCGTTTTCGAGGCATTGAGGCATCACAAGCCTCGCTAACTCTTCTCATGAGATCCTCGGCTTTCTCCGTAGCACTGCTGCCCCGTATGGGGTAATCATCCAGTGCCACTGAGAATGTGCTAGAATCGAAGGTGCTCACCTTCCAGCCGATTTCGTTTGTCTTCCTAGGAATAGATCTGTTTTTTCGACCAGCGGACACCTCCCAAAAGATTGCTCGATGATCACTAGCAGTGTAGATATCCATCACCTTCCAGGAGTAGTTTTCCCTTGCGAGATTACTACTGACGAAGGTGAGGTCTACTATTGAGCTCCTGTCTCCTCTTTCGAACGTGGGTCCATCACCGTTGTTCAACAGGACAATGTCCAGCGAAGACATGGCCTCCTGTAGTGCTTGCCCCCTTGCTTTTGTCTCGTTGCTACCCCAGTCGACTGCCCAGGCGTTGAAGTCCCCCGCGATTGCAATAGGGAAGTGCTGCTTCGCGTCCTCAGTTAGTCTATGCAGGAAGTCCGTGAATTCGTCAAGGGTGAGCCTTGGTGGAGCATAACAGCTGTAGAAATAAACTCCATCCAGCTTAGCTACCACAAAGCCAGCTTCATCAGTAGTCGTAATGCTTTGAAATGGAAACTTCCCACAAGACCAGATTACGGCCTTGCGACTCTTATCCGTCTCCCAGGGCTGCGTGCTCAAATGTCTGTATGGCTCCGAGACGATCACCAGATCGATCTTCAGCTCCCGCACCGTCTGCATGAGCAGATCGTGTGCGGCCTCGCAGTGGTTGAGGTT
>NW_021680623.1:17734-23902 GCF_001412515.2 Diachasma alloeum | reverse complement strand
GATGGCATCCGGGGAAATTTGACAATCTACCCCGGCTGTGAGTCTCAGGGCTTCAAGCACCTCTTCCTTCGTCGTCAGCTCATCGAGATCCTTTATCTCAAGTTCCTCCTGTGGTCCTTTACTGAGGAGATCAGCCTCGTCTCCAAGGAGCTCGGCTATCGCCTTGTGGAGGCTATCAGATTCGTTCTCCTTGTCCTTTGAGAGGATGATCAGCATATCTCCTGTGGTCGTTCTGCGGATTTTGTCAACGCAGTCACGAGCCTGTTCGGGAGGTATCTGCTGCTTCACTCGTTTGAGTACCTCCGAGTACTGCTGCTTATCCTTCATGCGTACGATCAGCGCATTTGGCCTTGTTACCAGTACCCTCTGTTTCTTCTTTTTCACCTCCTTCTTCTGAGGCTTTTCTGGCGGCTGCAGCTGCCTCTTCTTTTTGGTCTTGACCTGCTCCCAGTTCGAAGACTTTACACGTAGATCCTCCTTTTTGCTCTGGGCAGGAGCGACCTTCACCTCATCTTTCTCCTTCTTCTTGGGGTCCTTGGTGTCCATCGGTGGTGATTCTCGGGACTTCCTCTTCATCCTGGAAGCCTTGCTGTTGTCAGAGAGAGCTAAGCTCTCATCCTCAAACTCCGAGTCCATCGAGGTCGCGGTGCCTTCAGAGAGCGTCCGCGTTCGACCTAAAAGCAAAGATGCTGGTGTGACCAGCATTGGTCCGGTCTGCCCTGCCTGTCCGCCCAGTCGCCTCAGCCGTTTAGCTGAGGTGCTGATAGAGTTCACCAACTCTCGGGCTTGAGCGTTGATGCTCCTCTTCTCCTTCATATAGCTCACTAGGTCAGCAATAAGCTGTTCATGCCTGTTCCACATGTTCTCCTTCATGGTAGCTGCGTCACTTAGCTCCGATTTCTGGACCAAGCTGTCCTGCTTCACGTCTTCATTTTTTTTGTTTTTATTGAGATCCATCTTGTTCCCACGAGAACCTAGGGAAATAATGGACCACCTCAGTAGAGCCCCGGTTACTGAAGCTAGGCCACAGAATACACCTGGGGTTGGANTGGTAGCTGCGTCACTTAGCTCCGATTTCTGGACCAAGCTGTCCTGCTTCACGTCTTCATTTTTTTTGTTTTTATTGAGATCCATCTTGTTCCCACGAGAACCTAGGGAAATAATGGACCACCTCAGTAGAGCCCCGGTTACTGAAGATAGGCCACAGAATACACCTGGGGTTAGACCCGGTGCCCCAGGGACCACCGTTTGCGATGCCAACTACCCCTGGCGCCTTGCAGAAATCAGCACGGTGAACACCTTGACATTGGGGGTTCTGAATTGCTTCTTAGTTCGGGACAAGTCCCGTTAAGCTCCTCCACCAGCGACAAGGTCTTGCAGTTCCTAGGAGGAGGTGTGTGTGTGTGTGTGTGTGTGTGTGCGTGCGTGTGTGTGAGAGAGAGAGAGAGAGAGAGAGAGAGAGAGAGAGACTTACCATGTAAGCCTCGTGCTCTGTATCTGCCAGCCAGCGCTCCGCCCTGGCATGAAGGGCTCTGATGGCGAAGATATCTTCGCCATCAAGAATTTCGCCCTCCTCGTGATCCCAACGCAGCCATTGGTTGGCTGCTCTGAGGTAGGCCCTCTCCCTCCTGGTCTCCTGCATCTGAAAAAAGATTTTTTTAAATAATGAAAATTTTTTTATTAAAAAAACCCGAATGATAATTTTTTTTTTAATGGAAAAACGCGAGTAAGAATTTTTTTTTAACGAAAGAAAAATCTAACACGAAAGAAGTCTTCACGACAGAGAACGCGAGCAAAAAATTTTGAGAAAAAACGAAAAAACAGACGAAAAAACGAAAACAAAACAAGCGAAAACCGAACAAAAAATACATGCGTTTTCCGTAAGAGGGGGGTTCAAAAACGAATAGAAAACGACGAAAACCGAAAAAAAATGAACAAAAATTAAACGAAAGATAACGAATGCGGAAAAACGAACACGAAAAAATTCACGAAAAACGAACACTCAAGATCACGGACACAAATCGATGGAAAATGCGAGCACTAAAATAACGCCGACACGGAAAACGCCAGACGAAAATCGAAAAAAATAAACGAAACCGAACACTAAAAAAAGATCACTAAAAACCACGAAACACTAAAACACGGTAAAACAAAAAAACACTAAAAATAAAAATAAATAAAAACTTACCATACGGGTGATTACCACCCTGTACACATCCTCCTGGGCGATCACTGGAACCACCATTATTATAATAAAAGAACACAAAAAAACCCAAAAACACGAAATAATCCTGAGGACCGAAGGTGAAGGTGTATATGATGGTTCGAGAGACCTCGCAGCTTCTATAGCTGCAGAAGTCCTCCCACCATCTGCCCCCTGAAACCCTTTGGACAGTGAGGAGGAAAAAGACGTTCAAGGGAAGAAAACGGGTGAAAAACAAGGAAAGATTGAAAATTCCCCTCAATCCCTCTGGATAGTGAGGAGGAAAAAGAAGTTCAAGGGCAGGAAACAGGAACAAGACGAGGAAGGAGAGAGTGAAACTTCCCCTGACTTCCAGGGGCAGGAAGACGGCAAGGCGTAGGAGAGGGAATATTGAAGGTTACGTTAAATGAAAGCTGAAACGCATTTTTAATGCTGAAATGTATTTACCGTTTATTCAATGTTTCAAAAAAATGTTACAAAATGATGCATAATTATCAAAAATATGAATAAATTTTCAGTCAAAGAACATACTCGGGGACAACAGATCAAAATCGAGAGACTGACGGGCCGATCGGTCCTGATTGTCGATCTGCTCCAATTCTTTATCAATCTCGTCAAGCTCCTGCTGACGCTGTGTTGACATATTTTGAATGCGGTGTACTCCTTCTTCTTGCATGAGTTCATTTTCTTCCTCGCGCTCCCGATTTTCCAGAGCGGCAGCAATCTCTGCTAATTCGGCCTCCATTTCCTGAATGTTCTTTCAAGGCTCTTGGCACTCTGGAACAAGAAAAAAATAAAATTCAATTAATATACATAAAACTCCGAACAAATTAATGTGAATATATCTCAAATATTTACCTTCAGGACTTGGAGATATCTCATTTGATGGTCTAGGCTGGGCAGCATCCCCTTGATGATCGAGCACAAAATCGATTATTGATGGAGTCTTTGGAGTCACTCGGATTGCTTCAATAGGGTCCAAAGTTTCCCAAATGCGATTAGCAGTTTCTGGACTTGCTGGGATGATCTCCATTGGCTGTATCATTTCTGGAGTTTGAGAAATAAGATCAATAGTCTCCGGGGTCTCTGGGATGATTTCCATCGATGATTGTGATTCTGACACGATCTCAGGGCTCTCGGGGATGATTTCCAGCGATGATTGTGACTCTGACACGATCTCAGGGCTCTCGGGGATGATTTCCATCGATGATTGTGACTCTGACACGACCTCAGGTATCTCGGGAGTGATTTCTGTCGATGTATGCTCCTTAGAGCGATTTTTTTCAAACTCACGAGCCCTGAATTGCCTCTGTTTTTCCTTGGCCAGTTGCCTCCTCCTTTCCCGAGCGTTGAATTCAGCCTTCTTCTTTTTAGCGATTTTTAAGCGGTTTTCACGAGCCCTGAATTGCCTCTGTTTTTCCTTGGCCAATTGCATCCTTCTTTCCCGAGCGTTGAATTCGGCCTTCTTCTTTTCAGCGATTTTTAAGCGATTTTCACGAGCGCGTGTTTTTTCTTGCTTCTTTTCATCAGTATCCTTTATTTTTTCCTTCTGCTGTTGGTGCTTTCCCACCACATTTTTATTTTCAAGGAGCACATTTTCATCACACACTTGATTGAAAATATCAAGATCGTCTTCCAACATATTCATTCACAAGTTTTTATCCTCCGTGCTCACTTGAATAATTTCACTTTTTTTATTCGCATCCACAATTTTGGAATCACTTTGAGCGCTATGGGGTGATTTATTGCTCAACCGTCCTCCCGAGTTTTTCTTCTTTTCAGTCACTTGGGTGCCAGGGCCAATGTTTATGGCAGCTCCGGGGTTGGAGATTTCACGTTGCTGGAGTTTCACTTTTTTTAGCATTCTTTTAATCTTTTTGTTTTCTTCACTATTATTTTCCACTATCCGATCGCTCACTATTTTTATTCTGTTTTCATTTTTCATGTTCACAGAATATCGAGGTACTTTTCGTTTAAAACTTCCAGGCTTATAACCTGTTGGGCGCACTAAACTTCCACTGTTTTTGGGAGATGGGCTCACTTGACTTGATGTCATTTTGCCGGAAACGCAAATGTAGTCAAAACACCCTCGTAAGGCTCTTTTATGCAACACTAGTTAGGAGGAGGAGCTACGAGTTTTCCATATTTTGGAAAATCTAACCTTGGTGGGAAGTCCTATATATCCTATGAGAAATAAGCCTCTAGATTTTCTTTTTCACCCCACTTCGTTTGCATTTGCTGTCTATTGTAAAGAAAGACCAGTGATTGGTCGTTTTTGCTTATAGATCAGTGTCTCCTCCCCCGCAGGGAAATAGTATTCTTCGCTGCACTCCCTATAGAATTGAGGCCAGGCAAATTTTTCGCCCACTCTCGCTTTATATAATCTCCTTTTTTCTATACCATTGAAATACCGTATCCCTGATTTCCACATTTTGTATAATAACACATCATTATTAAACAGGATTGCCCTTTTCACCAAATGCAAAGTCGTATCATTTTTCGCGTATTTTCTATCGTTTAATAAACTAGCGATGGCGATGCTTCTCAGCAATGGAGGATTATACATCATTCGGAAACTGTCTTCTATCTCTTCGTTGGATTCAGCCGGTTCTTTGTTGTAGCATACTTGGAAAATGGTATACATATCCATTCCATTCTCGTCTTGACCACATAATCTATCCTTTCGATACTTGATATGTATTTTACTCTCTTCTCTTGTACTTTTGTCTTTGCAGCAACATTCATCACCTTGTTGGAAATCATCTACGTGACATTCTAGTTCTTTTTTCGCCACGATCATTCGTTTTTTCGGCGGTATGTACTTTTCATCTTCCGTGTATTTATCAACATATACACGTATGCGTTTCTGACGAAATCTAGGCTTTCGTTTTTCCTTGTAATTCTCACTTGGTGACCGATCTGCGAGATATTTATCGAACAGTTCGACGTCGTGATCTCTCCAAATTTTATTCATTTTTACTGTCCTAAATATATTTTCACGAATGACTGACAAAAAATAAATCCAAGTCACTCGTATTTAAAAAAATTCACAGCGGCGGGGCAATATGATAGGAGTGGGGGTAGCATGATAGAGGTGGGGGTAATATACATCATATGAAATCCATGGTAGTGGGGGGTCATGTGTGACGCCGACGCCGCAGCTCTCCCTACGGTGGGGGTAGTGTGTTGTGCGCATAGGTCTGTTATGTGTATGGTGGGGGGAATTAAGCGCGCCCCACTCTCATACCTAACGCTATAAAACGCGGCTGCTCGCGGTGTATTTCATCCAGTCGATCCGATTTCGCTCATCAGTTTTTAAACATGGAAAATATCAACGAAAAAGAGTGCAGTGGTGCCGAACAGCAGGTGGTGCTGTCGCAAGTTATACCTCTCAATAAGTCAGAGACGAAACAAATTCGTGTTGGTTTGCAAGTTACCTGTCTCGGACAATTTGTTCCTGTGGTGCAGTTTATGGCCGTACGCCCCAACCGTGTCGTGCTGTCAATGTCACGGGAAGAATGGGGCTTTCTGTACAAAGATCTGGTTGCCATTACGTACTACTTTGATCCTGAGAAGTTTCACCCAAAAGCCGTCCACAATGTACCTGCTAAGCAATTTGGGGATGTCAAAGTGAGATTCCATCGCAGCTACGATAACCCCTGCGTTGCTTTTGTACGTGCTGATGTAAGGCAACCCCTCATTATGATGAGCCCGAGCATTACAACATTAAAAAACAAAGCGGCATGGATCGATCAGTGGTTAAAATTTTTGGACTCATTGCCTNTGCGTTGCTTTTGTACGTGCTGATGTAAGGCATACATCCGGCATACACCGGTAAGGCATACACCGGGTCCCCTCATTCTGATGAGCCGGAGCATTACAACATTAAAAACAAAGCGGCATGGATCGATCAGTGGTTAAAATTTTTGGACTCATTGCCTCTCAAACAATACAAGGAGTCTCTG
>NW_021680623.1:0-17628 GCF_001412515.2 Diachasma alloeum | reverse complement strand
TATGTACTTTTCATCTTCCGTGTATTTATCAACATATACACGTATGCGTTTCTGACGAAATCTAGGCTTTCGTTTTTCCTTGTAATTCTCACTTGGTGACAGATCTGCGAGATATTTATTGAACAGTTCGACGTCGTGATCTCTCCAAATTTTATTCATTTTTACTGTCCTAAATATATTTTCACGAATGACTGACAAAAAATAAATCCAAGTCACTCGTATTTAAAAAAATTCACAGCGGCGGGGCAATATGATAGGAGTGGGGGTAGCATGATAGAGGTGGGGGTAATATACATCATATGAAATCCATGGTAGTGGGGGGTCATGTGTGACGCCGACGCCGCAGCTCTCCCTACGGTGGGGGTAGTGTGTTGTGCGCATAGGTCTGTTATGTGTATGGTGGGGGGAATTAAGCGCGCCCCACTCTCATACCTAACGCTATAAAACGCGGCTGCTCGCGGTGTATTTCATCCAGTCGATCCGATTTCGCTCATCAGTTTTTAAACATGGAAAATATCAACGAAAAAGAGTGCAGTGGTGCCGAACAGCAGGTGGTGCTGTCGCAAGTTATACCTCTCAATAAGTCAGAGACGAAACAAATTCGTGTTGGTTTGCAAGTTACCTGTCTCGGACAATTTGTTCCTGTGGTGCAGTTTATGGCCGTACGCCCCAACCGTGTCGTGCTGTCAATGTCACGGGAAGAATGGGGCTTTCTGTACAAAGATCTGGTTGCCATTACGTACTACTTTGATCCTGAGAAGTTTCACCCAAAAGCCGTCCACAATGTACCTGCTAAGCAATTTGGGGATGTCAAAGTGAGATTCCATCGCAGCTATGATAACCCCTGCGTTGCTTTTGTACGTGCTGATGTAAGGCATACATCCGGCATACACCGGTAAGGCATACACCGGGTCCCCTCATTCTGATGAGCCGGAGCATTACAACATTAAAAACAAAGCGGCATGGATCGATCAGTGGTTAAAATTTTTGGACTCATTGCCTCTCAAACAATACAAGGAGTCTCTGCTGCGGGCGATCACAAGTGTTGCCATGTTTTATATGGAATACAACAGGATGCCAGCCACTGAATAACTCCAATATCGCATACGTAGCAATTTTGAGGAGATTTACCTTCTGGCCAGGGATGACCTCCCTCGTACAATACCTCAGCAGAACGAGGGATATTTGTATCAATTATTTGGTGAAATGTTTCATTTTTGCTTCGATGAGTTGAATGGTTTGGCGGGAGGGGCTTACCGAATCCCCACATACTAAAGACTATATGATAATAATAATAATCTTTTGTGATGGCAAATAATTTTAATTTGGAACGAAAAAAATATCATTTGTAAGCCTGAAAATGTATTTTATAATTTTACATGAATTAAAGAAAAACTAATTGGTAAACCTTGTATTATTCATTTACGAAAAACCTTGACATTTTTACAGCTACGTAGAAGTTTCTAGAAAAATATATTCGGCTCCATATCAGCTCGAAAAATTTACCGTCCTCAAAATAAAAGAGAGAGAGAGAGGGAACGTATTGTCCGCTCTTTGCGTCATTCATGGTTGCAATCCTTTGTTATCCCTTTAAAAAAAAAATTCAAAAGCGTAATGTCTCTCCGGAGTCTCAAGGACAGTGGCTCCAATGTCCTGGAGAGTGACATCCGGACCCTTTTTCTTCCCCCAGTAGAGTCATCAATTCATACGTCTTTTCTTATTTATTCCCCTCGACACGACTAGCTTCTTCCCTTTTGTTCTGCTTAGAATCATCCCGTTTTTTACGTGTACAAAAGTTGCCTGGCCTCCCCCACTCCCCTAGATCTTGAATAAAGGCCTGTTTGACGTCTTCTGACGATATAATTATTGTAAAGTTCAAAGAATATAATTCATTGTTCAAACTAAACCCTTCATTNCAGCGCGCCGGCGGCCTTTTCAAAGGCATGCCGCCGAGGGGGAGGGAGGATGTGCATGTGCACTTCCTGGAAAAAAGTGGGGGAGGGGGGGATTCCTGGAAAAAAATTCGCCAATAATGCCCTCTTACTACTAAGATGCCATAGGTGAGCACTAACATGACCACCGATGCCAGCAGCGCTCGTCTTCTTTGTTTAGGACTGTAACGTGACATTTTCGCATGGGGGTTAAAAATGCCTATTACCTTCGCTCTTCTTCCCCTTAATCTAGTTAAACTCAAAAATGCAAAAATCTATGGGCGCCCGGTAATTTTTAGCCGGAATTACCAAACCGGATTAGTCCACAAAATCAGTTCTAACCAATTCGAAAATCTGTAAAACCTACTCAAAAAGGAAGAAAACTAGATTTCCGGGGAAAGGTAACGGTCCTTGGTTCGCTCAGTGTGCTAGGTTGTGGACGGAGGGGTTGATTTCCGGTGGAAACGGGTATTGGATTGTCCAAGCTACAAAAACAAAAAAAAAAACAAAAATATCGACATTAGCCTTACTTGTTTCACTATTGAGATTTTTAGAATGAGGAATTTACATATTCTTACATACTGACCTTACCAAGAAAAGAAAAAAAAAGAAAAAAAAAGAATTGCCATAATAATCAGCATTCTTCTAACAATCTCAAAATAATAAGTTGACTCGAAATATTTGGTCCGGACAAGAATACATTATCGATTGACTCGACTACAAAGTGAGGTCATCAAATTCCTCAAACGGTAATATAAAAATGTTGGCTAATCTCGATACACTCGAAAATGCCGAGAAATGAGGGGAAGAGAGAGAAAGGATATAAACCCAGCGGTATACGTACAACGTACTGCGTGAAACTAAAAACTCACTAAAACTAAACTCCCCGTAGCGGAAAATCGGTAGAGTGAAATTTGAAAAACCCAGAGCCAACGTGCTCGGGAAGGTCTAGAGAAGCCCATGAAACCAAAATTATAATTTTGGGATCATTGGGAGCTACTCCGGATGGATTTATATCCGGAGGGAAATTCTAACGAGGGAACACTTACGGGAAGCGAGAGCCACCACTCGTCGGCGCATTAGCGGGGTGCCGTGAGGGGGAATCATTCATGGGGAATACTCAAGCCTCTCTACGCAATTTATACGTAAAGGGAGATATCGATATACCCCAAGTAGAAAATCCTCAAATTTCGACCGGGAAAATTTATAATGAGTCCCCTGAAAACCAAATACACTCGTTGAACCCGAAAATTCTCTCAAAAATATGACCGGGATAAACCGGAAGTCGCGAGGAGAACTCGGTACCGACCCGATTCGGGTGGTATAGCCGATCAAAAATCGGAGGGACACGCGGATAAAAATCAGGGATATGGGATTACCCCTAAAAATGCCCAATCAGGATCACTAAAACACGACTATAGGGGGTGATCAACCACTGCACGTGGCTGAGGGCCACGAGAGGGATACCGCCATGAAGGGGAGACGACGCCATTCGGAAATGGCTCGAAATTAGGGGAAAAATACCAGAAAACTCACTTTATCTGGACGCTTGGTTGTCCTCTTCCCCTTAAAGACCATCTGGGATCCTCACAGCTTCTAAAAAAAAAACACAATAATCCGAGTGGGCACAATTACGTCGCGTGGGCACACACAGAAATGCACACGCGACTAGTGATTTGTGACAGTCAACGCGGAACAAACTGCCCTGGATCAGGGTCACGGGCACTAACCGCAGCGCGAATTCCGGCCAACAGAGGCGGGCTCTGATTGGCGGAGATTTTGGTACATCAAGCGTGGGCTTCGATGGCGCCACCGAATGATTTCGGGGAATTCATACGCGAAAAATACTCAACTCTAATTATTCTCTACGTAACTTTATAAAATCGACGGATGATTAATCTGGGCCGAACTGGTGGACGTTCGGAAAATTACCGTAGATTTTTGGCGCCTCTTGCAGGTCGGTTCTTCTAGATTCACGGGGTTAAAAGACCGATTCTCCTGACTAAATTTTCGAAATTTTCCAAAATTCTGATGCAACCTGGCAATTCACGGGATATGAGGGGTGCACTTGTTCCACGTGACCTTCCACCGAAAAACTAAAATGTAACCAGTTAACCACCGTAAAATCCATCATAATTTGGAGCGCCGGCATTTCAGCCGGACCTAATCGATTTACCGTAAGATTAACAATAGGGTGGTTGCCATAAAGGTTATCGGATGACTCTAAAATTCGGCTCTTCTTCACGATAACCCTATGGGCCGTCAAAAACGCGTAATTTCAGATCTTTATTAATCCAAAAACGAAACGAAACCGCAAAATTACTAAACGAATCGCGAAGCAAACGAAAAATAACTCCGCTTAAACGAGAAAACAAGACTCGATTATCTCAGGGATAATCGGAAAAATGACCACACCGGAGTGGGAAACAAACCCCTTATTTCTCTCTCTCTCTCTCTCTCTCTCTCTCTCTCTCTCTCTCTCTCTCTCTCTCTACTCACGATCCGTTTCTGAATGTCGCCGGAGGTGAATGTTCTCAGGTCCTGTTTGTGTCTCTAACGAACAGGATCCCCACATGTTCGTTACAGGACCTCCGATGTTAGGCATGAGACGCGATGAACTGGATCTGACTCCAGACACCTTGACACCCACGTGCTCGGTTTGCTGCTTAAAATTGAGTCGAGCATCGATCATCACCCCCAGGTATCGGATGAACGGCTGAGAAGTATTTTCGCAGGAGCCGACCTGTATCGATATTTTCTCTATTTTCTTTCTGCGTGCAATCAGCACAGCCTCTGTCTTGTGTTCCGCCAGTTTTAGGCCCACTGTGTCCATCCAATGGCGGATCATCTTGCAGATCATTTCGAAGATATAGTTGATCTCCTTCACATATTTGCTCACGATGACTATAGCCATGTCATCTGCAAATGCTACGAGTTTAGTTTTCCGCGGCAATTCCAGTTTCAGCAGCCCGTCATACATGATGTTCCACAACAAGGAACCCAATACTGAGTCTTAAGGTACGCCTCCGGTGATGCTGTACTCGTCAGAACCACCCTCCCGATCATACTTGAGGACTCTTTCAGTGAAATAGCTATCGACTATTCTCCATAAGTATCCCGGCACGTTAAACTTCTCAAGAGCGGTCCCACTGGGCCACCTGGCCGAGTTAAAAGCATTTTTAATGTCGAGTGTCGCTACTAAACAGTACTTTTTCGTGCCATTGAGCCATCTTTTCCCTGCGATCGCGTCTCTAGCGGTGTTCACGACAAGGTTGATAGCATCCAGAGTGGATCAACCTGTCCGGGGCCTTTCCTTTCCGGGAGTAGTACTAGTTTCGGCTGCTTGCACATGGCAGGAAAGGTGCCCTCCTTTAAACACTCATTGTACACATCCAAGAAAAGCTCCGGCATCGCGTGGATAGCTGACTTCAGCACGATATTGGGGATTCCATCTATACCAGGGGCCTTGGTGTTACCCATTCTATTGTAAGCTTCCATCAACTCTTCGTTGATGATTGCTGAAACCAGCATCACTTCCCGTTGTTCATCTGTGTGTTTGTGTGTGTGTGTGTGTGTGTGGGTGTGGGTGTGTGCGTGTGCAAATGTACATCTGTGCGCTTGTGTGCGTGTGCGTGTATTTTTTAATTTTTACCGTCGGTTTAGAGAATGCATTTACGCATCCCTACTTGAGGGAGGGAATCGAAATTTCCTCCTACAATTGGGGTATGTTGGGCTCGAGTGATCAGAACCCACTAAACTCCATTCAGACGAATTCACTAACCTTTAAATCCCTCCCGGCACCACCGTTAAGTATTGCTTCGCGAGGGAGATCTGAGCTATTTGCTCTTCCACGGGTAGGAGGTTCCAGAGGTAGGAGGCTCCTTCGGGTAGGAGGTTCCAAAAGATTTTTCACCTATGCTGGGGTCTTCCGCCGGTGCTTCTCAATTCTTAGCTCCTTCATGACTGCTGCCGCGAAGTCGCTCGTTGCGTCCCAGGCTGCCTGTGATGACAGCATTGCTTCCACCAGATTTTCGGATGAGGCCTTCCTTTCAAGGTCAGACTCCCAAGTATCCCGCATGTCACTGAAGCGGGGGCATGTGAAAAATACATGCTCCACATTCTCGTCCACTCTTGTGTAGGTGAGGCACTTCGGGGAATCTTCATGTGTGAATTTATGAAGATACTCCCGAAAGCACCCTTGTCCTGAAAGCATTTGACACATAGTAATTGACTTCTCCATGAGTTCGACTCACCCAGACAGTCACATGTGGAATCAGACGATGGGTCCATCTTCCCTTGGTCGAGTCGGCCCATTTCCGTTGCCATCGCCTCAAGCTGTTTCGCCTCTCCTTCTTGATATCCAGCGTTCTTGATATCTAGTGAAACGGATTCTTGATATCTAGCGTGACTACCAAGCAGTACTTCTTTGTGCCATTTAGCCATCTTTTCCCTGAGATCGCGTCCCTGGCTGTGTTGACGACCATGTTCATAGCGTTAGGGTGGATCGGCTTTTTCGGAACCCATATTGGTTCTCGGCCAACAAAGGTTCGACTGCTGCTTCAATGCTTTAGTCGACGATACGCTCGAGGACCTTGCCAGCGGTATCTAGCATGCAGAGGAGACGGTATGATGAAGGGTCGTCCGGTGGTTTATTGCCTGTCGGGAGCAATACTAGTCTCTGCTGCTTCCACATGGCCGGGAAGATGCCCTCCCTTAAGCACTCGTTGTAGACGTCCAAAAACAGATCTGGTATTGCATGAATAGTTGATTTTAGTGCGATATTGGAAATTCCATCATGGCCAAGCGCCTTGGTATTACCCACTCTGTTGCAGGCTTCCAGCAATTCTTCTTTGGTGATTGGTGGAACCATTATCTCTTTTTTCCCTGTTTGCCAGTGCAGTGCAGCTCTGGTTGTCGCGGGAACAACATCGTGACGATTCTCTTCATTAGCACGGGGCACGTAGGCGCTGGCATTAGTTGATTCTTAAATCGCATCATCACCACCTTATACCCCCATGGATCACCTTCCACCTCATTAAGGACCTCACTCCACGATTGCTTCTTATTGCTTTTGATCGCTTTGCTGAGCTTCCGGCGTGCCTCCTTATATTGCATTTCCAACTGCTCAAAGTTTGGCTTCTTTCGATCACGCTCGGATAAACTTCTGGCTGCGTTACACTATTTCCGTAGGCCGGCGATCGTGTCATTCCACCAATACACCGGTAGATGCAGGTTTGTGGTACGCTTCCTGAACATGGTGGCATCGCAGGCTTCTGTCATTCTCTTCATGATGTTATCTGCCTTTTCAGTAGCATTGCTGCCACTGATCGGGCGGTTGTCCAGTGCTATCGAATAAGAGCTGGGATCGAAACTGCTCACTCTCCAGCCAATGCAGTTGGTCTTCGTAGGCGTCATGGTGACTCTCTGGTAAGTACGTGCCTTCCAGAGTATCGCACGGTCATCACTTGCTGCGTAGAAGTCCGCTACTCTCCATGAACAGTTCCCCTTTGCAAGGGCGCTGGAGTACCTTGATCGTCGCTTGTTGAGGACCTTCTGGAGCATCGGGGTTTGTCTTTCCACTCTGAGGCCTTGTCCCCGGTAGCTGAGCATTTGACGCAGAGCTTAGGCCGGTCGACTGCACGTACACTTCGTGGCGAGATGTCCATAGTGCCAGCGCTTGAAGTACTTTATTGGTCTCTTAACCCTTCTGATACGTCAATTGACCCAGCTTATGTTGATTTTCTCGTGCTGTCCCAGGATCTTCTTCGCAGCAGCTGCGGCGAGTGTCACTAAGGCAGTGTGGGTTCCTCCATATGCCTTACGCTCCTCCCCGGCTACTTTCTGTAGGGCCTCGAGGACATCCTCTTTCGATGTGGTCTCATCAAGATCCTTTATCTCAAGATTCTCCTCTGGCCCCTTACTGAGTACCTCGGCTTCATCTCCAAGAAGACAGGCGATGGTTTGTAACGAGATTTTCTCCTTACGAGGTGAAATTCCCTTAAAAAGATATGTGAACTCTGAACTTAGTGAAGAGAGACAGTTAGTGACATCTAGAGGCGGCTGAAGAAAGCCGTAACTAGATGAACTGAGCGACAAACCGATGAAAGACCTAAGGCATAGCGGTTATTGGTGAAACCGCGACCCCTGGATGTCTGGAGGACGTTACTAGACTATCGCTATTTTGGAATTCGCCCAGCATGTGTTAGGGGAAAATAGACCGACGTACCGGCTGTCCAACTGGGCGATTCCATAGGCTATGTCAGAGTAGACTAGGGACCAACGGCCAGGTGAGAGGACTGGTGCCCCCGGGATCCCGTCGGGTTGATTGGTGGGGATAGGGTAACGGAATGACCTATCGTCGCTGAGATATCCAGACTAGGGGGAGAAGGCCCTAGTAAGATTCTGAGTTAGTCGAACGCGGACACTCGAGCGGGGAAGTCGAAAGGATTTCTTTGATATATACTGTAGTGTTGCCTTGGAAGATGGCCAAGGGAATGGTGGACGAATAGCTTAGCGCAGCCAGGTGCATAACTGATGGTAGCGAACGTAGGGGGATGCTCCTGCATCTCCCACAAACGGAAAAAAGAGTTATTTCGGAACTCTTAGTAACGACTTTGTTGTTTTCGGCGTTATCCGGCTCGGCGAAACAAATGACGAGCGCATGGGCCCGTGGGTCTGGAGTAGAGATCATCCTCCTGTCGACCCGACCATGTGCCGACATTCGAGTACCCGGAGACGGTGGCGTGCGATGACCGAAGCGGTAACTGGTGGTCGAGAGTGTGGGTGGTCGTGAAGTGGGTAACAGTGTTCCACTTTGGTCGGATCAGCCTCTCGGCGTCCCAGACTCTGAGGATTCCCGGCTGATTCGCATTTAATTCTGAAACACTCCTCAGTCGAAGTACTCGGGAGGAGAAAGCCTACTGAGAGAGTGAAAAACCCTCCAAGATGAGTGTAAATTCAATTTGCATGGGTGATTAGGCCGTGAGGCTTATTTTCCAGCCTGGAATAGTGGCTGATGACGTTTGGCATAGGATACTCCTGGTGAACCTCGCCCACTCTACCGTGTCACACTGATGCTAGCTGGGCAACCCTTTGCCCAGCCACAGAAGTCCTCTGAGTGGACGAGTTTGTCTCAGAGGCCGGATTTCGCTGAACCTCCCATGAAGGTTCGGCTGGCGCCCGATTATTGAGCGATAGACACGGCTAAAATGTTGTTTGGATTTTTTCAGGGTGAACAAACCGGGAAAATATCCTTACAGGTTCTACGCAGCTGAGGAGCTCCATCGACCGTCTTCCTGGTCGAGATGATCAACATATCCCCGGTCGCGGTTCGGCGGATTTTATCGACGCAATATTGAGCTTCCTCTGCAGGGACATCCTTCTTTACTCGGCGGAGAATGTCAGAGTATTGCTCCTTGTCCTTGGATTGGACAATCAGGGCATCAGGTCTGGGCGCTCGTTTCCAACGGGTCTTCTTCTGCTTCTTGGGCCCTTTCTTCTCGAAAAATGGCTTTTGGAATAGCTTCTCATCTCGTTTCTTCTTCACTCTCTTAGACTCGATCAGCTTCCAGTCTGACCCATCAACCATTCCCTTCCCCTGCGGGGCTGTCTGGCTGGTCAGATCCTGTTGCTTCAGCTTCTTCAGTTTTTGAGCTTCTGCTGTAGGCGACTCTTTCGAGCGCTTCTTCCGTACTGCTTTCCGAACATCTCTCGTCTCGAGATCTCGAATTGACTACGTGATACGCAACCCCTCTATTTCCGAGTCTTTGACCGTCGTTTCGGAGTCTGTGAGCGCGATGGGTATGGTAGTAATAGAGCCTGCAAGGGCTCAGCAATGGGGGCCTGGGCCTTGCGGCGTGCCTCCTCTAGGCTCCCAAGTCGTTTCAACTTGCTGCCGATAGATGCCACTTTGGATTTGATCTCCTTGTGGACATTAACCTGGGGCTAAACAAACTCATGTAACTCTGTAATGAGTTGTCCAATTCGTTCCCAAGCGTGACGGCATACATCCTCCTGTTGAGTCAGTGACTCTATCCCACTTGTAGCATTCGAGGTCAAGTGATCCGCCGTGGAGGAAAGTGATGATTGGCTACTCCCACAACCTATAGAGCCGGCATCAGCCACCGGGGCTTCCACCCAATCGGAACAGATGGCGGGATTTTCCTTATCAGGAATACCCGCATGGGAAATTTGTATTTTGTCATCACTCATCATAATTATTCTAGACTGGTAAAGGGACCCCTCCCTGTTCTCTTTATTGTAGGCTGTTCTAGAGAGCTCACCCTGCATACCTCTTTTGAAGTTGGGTTTCTCCTCCAAGATGTCCTAAGAAGGACAAGCCTCGACTTGAACTGCTTCTTAGTTTGGGATACGTTCCTAAGCCCCTTCACCAACGACAAGGTCCTACAGTTCCTAGAAGGGGAATTGTGTGTTTTTTTTTTTACGTCACGGTCTGGAAAATGCTGTTTACGCACGTTGTGCCCGAGTCGGTCAGGTCTTGACGGTAACGACCACGAGCCTAGGTCTCACTCCCGGTAAGTGGGACCTGCTTTCAGCTCGGTAAATTTTCAACCCATACGGACTAAGAAACAGATCACGACACTGTAATTCTACTCTCCTCCACGGAATCGCCGTTCGGCATTACTTCGCAGGGGAGATCTTAGCCGCAGCTCTCCCATCAGGTGGTTGAGCACGTTCGTTCTTTCAGAACTTCGGCTTTGTGTCGTCTCACACTACTTTCGATGAAATCATGACTTTCACCAGGTCTTCAGGTGGGACTCTCTAATCCACTGCAGTCTCCCAACTACTGCGAAGCCATGCGAAGCGTTTGCACCTGAAAAACACATGCTCAGCATCTTCTCCTTCTCCACTGCAGGTCGGGCACTCCGGGGTCTCTTCAAGTTTGAATTTATGAAGATACTTCCGGAAGCATCCGTGTCCTGAGAGCATCTGCGTCAGATAGTAGTTGACCTCTCCATGGGGACGGTTCAGCCAAACATCTAACTGTGGTATTAGATGGTGAGTCCACCTTCCTTTCGCTGAACTATCCCACAACACCTGCCATTGGCTGGTAAAGACACGCCGGTAAAGACACCTCCGCTCTTCAGCCAATACTTCGAGGGGCAGCATTCCGGCGAGAACACAAACTGCATCTTCCGACACTGTGCGGTATGCGCTAGCAACTCTTAGGGCACTCTGTCGATAGACGGGAGCGATCTTACGCTGAGATTCCTGGAACTGGAGCGCATCGACCCAGATGGGAATCTCATAAGTCAGCACTGACGTCACCACCGTGGACGGCAGCGCTCTTCTTTTTTGTTTGTAACCTCTAATGTTTGGCATGAGGCAGGATAAGAGTGTTCGAACCCCTGAGACCTTGGTTGCCACGTGTTCCACCCGCTGCTTGAAGTTCAAGCGGGTATCAATCATCACCCCCAGGTACCGAATGAACGGTTGGTAAGTGAGTTCATAATCCCCAACTTTCAGCGTGATTGTCTCAACTTTTTTCCGACTAGTAATCAGCACGGCCTCCGTTTTGTGTTCTGCCAGCATCAGCCCCACTGTATCCATCCACCGATGTATCTCCTCAAAGATTAGGTCGAATGTGAGATGGATCTCCTCCATGTGTTTCCCCACAATCACCACAGCAACGACGTCCGCAAATGCCACAAGCCTCGCGTCATTTGGCAGCGTCAGCTTCAAGAGTCCGTCATACATGATATTCCACAGCAGTGGATCCAGCACAGAGCCCTGAGAAACTCCCCCGGTGACTCTGTACTCTTTGGGGCCAGTCTGCGTGTCGTATTTGAGGATCCTATCGGTGAAATAGCGACCAATTTCTGCTGGTATTCGGGCACAGGAAACGCCTCAAGAGCCCTTACGATGCAATCCCACCTGGCAGAGTTGAAGGCGTTGTTGATGTCTAGTGTTGCTACCAGACAGTACTTCTTTGTGCTCCCTCTCCATCGAGTTCCCGAAATCACATCCTTGGCTGTATTGACGACGATGTCAAAAGCATCCAGGTTGGAGTGATTCCTTCGGAAGCCATGTTGTTCATCAGCAAGCAGCGGGTCGACTACTGCTTCGATCCTCGTATGAGCGATTCGCTCAAGGATCTTCCCGGCTGTGTCCAATATGCAGAGTGGACGATAAGATGATGGCTCGTCCGGCGGCTTCTTCCCTTTCGGGAGAAGCACTAGCCTCTGCTGCTTCCACTGCGGAGGGAAGTAACCTTCAGTTATACATGCATTGTAAGCATCCAAAAACAGTGCTGGCACTGCCTTAATGGTTGTTCTCAGCGCAATGTTTGGTATACCATCTGGAGCAGCGGCGTTGGTATTGCCTACTCGACTGCATACTTCCATCAGTTCATCTTCTGTGATAGGCGGGATGGCCTCCACCTCACATTGTCTTGATAGCCGGTTGAGCTCTCTTTGTTGAGGGAACAGCACCAAGACGATCTTCTCCAGGAGCTGGGGACATGTCAGTGAGGACATCGGCTGACTTCTCAGCCGCGACATCACGACCTTATAGGGCCTTCCCCATGTATCATCCTCAACTCCATCCACTAGCTCCTTCCAGCCTTGCCTCTTGCTGCACTTGATTGCCTTATTCAGTTCTCGGCGCGCACTCTTGTATCGGGCCTCCAGTTCTTCGGAATTTGGCCTTTTCCTCCTACGTTGTGATAACCTCCTCGCGCTGAGACACTCCTTACGGAGGGTAGCGATTCGATCATTCCACCGATGTACCGATGGGAGCCGGCTTTGAGTGCGCTTTCGAGGCATGCTAGATTAGGTCGAATGTGAGATGGATCTCCTCTAGGGTGTTTTTCCACAGTCACCACAGCAACGTCATCCGCAAATGCCACAAGCCTCGCGTNACAGAGCCCTGAGAAACTCCCCCGGTGACTCTGTACTCTTTGGGGCCAGTCTGCGTGTCGTATTTGAGGATCCTATCGGTGAAATAGCGACCAATTTCTGCTGGTATTCGGGCACAGGAAACGCCTCAAGAGCCCTTACGATGCAATCCCACCTGGCAGAGTTGAAGGCGTTGTTGATGTCTAGTGTTGCTACCAGACAGTACTTCTTTGTGCTCCCTCTCCATCGAGTTCCCGAAATCACATCCTTGGCTGTATTGACGACGATGTCAAAAGCATCCAGGTTGGAGTGATTCCTTCGGAAGCCATGTTGTTCATCAGCAAGCAGCGGGTCGACTACTGCTTCGATCCTCGTATGAGCGATTCGCTCAAGGATCTTCCCGGCTGTGTCCAATATGCAGAGTGGACGATAAGATGATGGCTCGTCCGGCGGCTTCTTCCCTTTCGGGAGAAGCACTAGCCTCTGCTGCTTCCACTGCGGAGGGAAGTAACCTTCAGTTATACATGCATTGTAAGCATCCAAAAACAGTGCTGGCACTGCCTTAATGGTTGTTCTCAGCGCAATGTTTGGTATACCATCTGGAGCAGCGGCGTTGGTATTGCCTACTCGACTGCATACTTCCATCAGTTCATCTTCTGTGATAGGCGGGATGGCCTCCACCTCACATTGTCTTGATAGCCGGTTGAGCTCTCTTTGTTGAGGGAACAGCACCAAGACGATCTTCTCCAGGAGCTGGGGACATGTCAGTGAGGACATCGGCTGACTTCTCAGCCGCGACATCACGACCTTATAGGGCCTTCCCCATGTATCATCCTCAACTCCATCCACTAGCTCCTTCCAGCCTTGCCTCTTGCTGCACTTGATTGCCTTATTCAGTTCTCGGCGCGCACTCTTGTATCGGGCCTCCAGTTCTTCGGAATTTGGCCTTTTCCTCCTACGTTGTGATAACCTCCTCGCGCTGAGACACTCCTTACGGAGGGTAGCGATTCGATCATTCCACCGATGTACCGATGGGAGCCGGCTTTGAGTGCGCTTTCGAGGCATGCTAGATTAGGTCGAATGTGAGATGGATCTCCTCTAGGGTGTTTTTCCACAGTCACCACAGCAACGTCATCCGCAAATGCCACAAGCCTCGCGTCATTTGGCAGCGTCCGCGCCAAATGACGCGAGAATCGCAAGCGTCCGTGACTCTCCTCATGATGTCGCTGACTTCTATGGCATTTCTACCATCGATTGGGCGAGCGTCCAGCCCAACGAAAAAAGTGTCAAGGTCGAAGTTGCTAACCTTCTAGCCAATTGCATTGGTTTTCGGGCATGCTTCTCCAACCCTCTGAACCGTCGATACCTCCCATAGTATTGCACAGTGGTCACTGGCTATGTAGATGTCTGCCACTTCCCTGGAGTAATTCCCCCTCACGAGGGCACTGCTCACAAAAGTCAGGTCCACAATCGAACTTGGCTCTCCCCACATGAATGTTGGTTTTTCACCACTATTGAGGAGAACTACATCTATGGTTGACATAGCCTCCAGTAGTGCTCGTCCCCTTACGTCGGTGTACCTGCTGCCCCAGTCGATCGCCCAGGAATTGAAGTCCCCGGCAACTGCCACAGGAAAGTGCTGCCTCGCCTCCTCAGTCAGTCGATCCAGAAAGACGATGAACTCATCGAAAGTGAGGCTGGGTAGAGCATAACAGCTGTAGAAACGAATTCCCTCCAGCTTAGCCGCCACAAAGTACGCCTCTCCACAATTGACCACGCTCTGGAACGGACACCTACCACAGGACCAAATGACGGCCCTAGTGGTGGTATCCGTTACCCACGGTTGTGTGGCCAGGTGTCTACACGGCTCCGAGATCAGCGCCAGGTCTATTTCCAGCTCACGCACCGTCTGCATAAGCAGATCATGTGCGGCCTCGCAGTGATTGAGGTTCAGCTGGAGTACCCTCATCTTCGTTTGTTCCACATGTTCTAGTATGCTTCCCTGTAGACCGGGCATCTACTGCTGCCAGCTACATAGGCAAGATTTTCCACGTTCCCTTTCTCAACGCCCAGAGCGCATCGGGCATCCTTCTGGCAGTCAGTAGACTTATGGCCCGTTTCACGCATCTGATACAGAGTTTTGCTCGGTCTGCTGTATTCGTGTATCTGGTGGACAGGTGTCCATAGTGCCAGCAATTGAAACACTTTATAGGTCTCTCCACCCTTCTTATCCGGCAATTGGTCCACTCTATGCGGATCTTACCGTGCTCACCTACGACCTTCGCAGCCACCGTTGCTGCCAGCGCTACCGAGGCAGTTTGGGTGCCCCGGTATGCTATGCGCAGCGACTTGATAGCATCGAGGCCTCCCCGGCTGCCCTTTGGAGTGCTGCGAGAACTTCCTCCTTGGTCGTGATCTCCTCAATGTCCCTAATCTCAAGCTCCTCTTGGGGCTCCTTACTGATGACTTCAGCATCATCCCCGAGGACATCAGTTATGGCCTTCTGTAGGTCATGTCCGTTATCCGCTGTATTCTTTGTCAGGATAATCAACAGATCTCCAGTGGTTGTTCTCCTGATTTTCTCAACACAAGCGGTGGCCTGCTCGGTGGAAACATCCTTCTTCACCCGCCGTAGCATCTCCGCATACTTCGTTTTGTCCTTGGGGCGGACAATCAGCGCATCAGGTCATGTCGATGTTTTGCGCGACTTCTTCTGCTGCTGTGGTTTCCTTGGAGGCTGCGCTTTGCCTCGCTCCCCCTTCTTTCTCCCTCTCACAGTCTGCCGGTCCGTTTCCCTGGCAGTCTGTGCTGCATCCGTTCTCAATGGAGGAGTTAGTCCTCCTGCCTTCGACTTCTTCGGGGCCTTATTCTCGAGGCACGGTGAAGTTTGCTGCCGCCGTTTGGCTCTGCGAATGTCCCGGCTGTCCTCAGTGGTTGACCCCCCGTCATCAGTCACTTCCGTGTCGTGGGCAGACGTTTCGGTGATATTTCGCTCTCGCACTGGCACAGGTGTTCTCAAGGCTTGTGCAAATGTGGTAGTCGGAGGTTGTTGTGTTGCCTCCCTGTCCATCAGCTCCTTGAGCCTTATGAATGCGGTTCTCCCGGAGACTACTTTTGATTTGATCTCCTTCTGGACATTTGTCTTCGGTTGGGTAAACTCGTGAAGCTCATTCAGGATGTTCTCGAGTCTCTCCCACGCTTGATGTGTCTGCATCGAGACGCTTGCATCAAGTGCTGCTTGTTGGGCATGCTGCCCGCTCATCCCTCCTATATCTTCCATTATTGTTGTTTTATAAATTTCCTCCATTCTGTTCCCACAAGTACCTAGGGAAGTATAATGTAATGTCCAGATTATTTCAATCACTTCCGCATCAACAACAATGCACAAATCACACTATTTCAAAATCAATGCCAACCGACATCGACCTCTAAAGAATGCACAACGTTGCTTCCCTCGGGGACACTTGCAAAACGAAAGACCGCAACCTTGCAAAACTCGACAACAGAACCGGGTCGATGAACCAGGACACCAAAGAGGCGGAAATCACGCCACCTCCTCCACTCCAAATAAATTTCCATTTTCCCCAAGTAAGGCGAGGCCCCTCCAAAAAATCAACCACCAGTCACGAAAAACCCTCTCGCGAATTAACTACGACTTCTTGGCGGAAGGATTTTTTGGAATCGGTCCGGCTCCGGTTAGTGTTCGAACTTATCTTTGTAAATTCGGAGTGTTTCCGAATAGCAGTAAGGAACAGAAATTAGCAAGTGTTCGGGGATACAAGTTCCTTCATCCGAAAGTAGAACAGCTTCTTGCATCTGAGAGAATTAGTGGTGAACTTGGTGAATCGTGGGTGTGGCTCAACTTTTATAAACAATTAAGCCTTAAAACTTATTCAATTCTAACTTCAGTCAATTCCGAACAAGTGGAAGACGGGAATTTCACCTAAGTATTCGTAATAGTGTACCAATCGTTCGCTGGCAGAGAAACATGGTGGATTACCTCAAGAATTCACGAAATATAATTAAGATCCACTCAAAGTGAGTAATTACCATTGTTAACATTGAAGAGATAGATCTAATAATGATTGCAGGGTTTCACAGATAATAATTGTTTCAACCCCTAAAATTGTACGAAGAATCAAAATCAATTCAAATAAATGTGTAAAGTTGATCTAATCTCTTTTTAATTCAATTTCCAATCCATATCCATCAATAGTAAAATCAACCACAGGTAAGAATAAAGAAAGAGCAGCGTCGTCCATTTTATTTAATTATAAATTCTAGCTAAAAGACTAAAATTCTTATCCTTCGACGCAGGTAACATCTCCGGACATAACAGCTAGAATTTCATGGCGCAGTCGGTAGGACACGCCTGAACTTCCTTTATTCTTACCTCACCAGTGAATTTTAAATAAAAAATTAGAAATTTCACGTCACTCGGACTACTTAAAATTTTAAATTGAATTAAATGTGATATTCATCAGAAAATTCATTTAAATTCATTTTCTTACGTCGTCATTCAATTATATCAGTGATGGAAGCGACTTTTGAAACCCAAATTATCTTCTGTGACCGGGGAAAGTGACCCCCTCGATGTTAGGAATATTTCGGCTGCACACATCTGTGAACGATGAAAATGTTCCCAACGTCGAGTTTCTCCTAGATTAAGGAGATATCAGCTGTGCAATATCAGATGCACTGTAAACATTTGAGTCTAGTCTGGTCTCCTTAATCATGCACTTTTCACGTGTGACCGTAAATTTCAATAAACACTGGACTCTTGAACCGGAAAACTGTTGATAACAAATTCTAAGCGTGGGTCCAAATTTTGTAACTCCCAC
>NW_021680622.1:163457-183009 GCF_001412515.2 Diachasma alloeum | reverse complement strand
AACCAGAGTCGTAATATTACAAAAAGTAATCATTACGGGGGATCCCTGACCGAAAGTACTCATTACGTCGTGCCGAGATTTGTACCTGTACGTGGAGGTGTCAATTGCTCGCCAATTTTGCGCTAAATGGATTTATTGAGATTGCTGTACCTTGATAAACCAGTAATGGGGTAGAATAGGTCCCTCAAAGGAAAGTGTAGTTTTATGACTAGATTTGTATCCCCTGTGTGAGCGCGAACCCAATTTTATATATTATTGCCGTCGAAAACAATTATAAAATTAATGATCAAGAAAAAATCTGAAAAAATTTTCAACTAAAAATGGAAAGTAATTTATTGAGAGACAGAATACAATATACAACAACGGTTATTATTTGGGTTGAGAACACAATAAGATTTAGATATGGAATTGGAAGAATGCTATCATATAGCAAAACATAAACAAAGGAATGTTGAGCTCCTCAGACAATACGGTGCGGTCAGCGGGTACGCACATTGTAATGTGTGGGGAAGGCTGATGTACATCGATTGGAAGAGCTCTTCAGATGTAAACACACCAGTTTCATAGCAAATACTACGAAAAGGAGACAGTGTTATAATTCGTTGAGTATCTACAGTGACTCCATGTTTGAAAACAAAAAATCTGGAATCAAAAAATTATTTCAACTTATTTTTCTATCTATTAAAGATAAGAATGTCACACAGGAGATGCTGGAGTATAAAACCCGGATGACAAAGAAAACAATTAGGTATTGGATCAGAAAAATCAACTTCAGTTTGGGGGAGTGGGTAGACTCGGGGGATATGAAGGGGAGGGGGGGTGTAGGATTCGAGGTTATGGTTGTTCGGGAAGATAACGCATCAACTACGCGAGGCAACAGTCTGCAAAACTAGAGATTTAGTTTATTGTCGTGAATGTGGTATGTACAGATGAGGAGTCGGTAGTAAGAATATATACAGGATGAGGTGGAGAGATGTCCACTGTGTGGCATGAGCCAGACGACTAATTATTTTACCCGCGTCAGGTAAGAATTCGGATGCGAATACAATAGGTGCGAGCGAGAGGTATTTGATACTGGGCGCGTGACAGAGCGCGATGATGTCACCGATGTCCAGTCGTCTCTCAGCGTGTCGTATCCGTGCGTGCGTTACGCGTTAGTGTGTGTGTAGCGAGACGCTACATGACTCCCTGCTTTAGTAAAAAAACGTAGTTTTTTTCTGGAACAAAAAACAGAGATGAAAACGAGCAAAAAAATTTTGATAATGAAGAATGTTGCGACACCCTAGCTGCTGCTAGGCATGGGTTGTTCTCCAGGTTGTCGGTGTGCTGAGACGGTCGTGAGCTTGGAGTGGTGTGTGCGTCTTCGCCGTGAGCTGCGATGATGCATGTATGTGTGTGTGTTCGCCGTGGGTTGCGATGATGTGCGTGTGTGCGTGCAGGTGCGTGTGATGCCTCTCGACGGGTGTCGGAGAGGTGATGTCCTGGTGAAAACGTCTGTTAGCGGCCCCGTGCTGTGAGGTCGCATATGCCAGGGTGTGAAGTTCTCGACGATGCTTGGCGGAGATGAGCTCAGTGAGTCGGCCCGGTGTTCTCGACGCTGCCATCGGAGAAGTCGCGCATGAGGTTACTTTATTCTCTCCCTCATGCGTGGAATCGCTGCGAGCCTGGCGGGCGAGGTTTCCATCCTCGTTGGCCCCAGTAGTCGTGATGCGATGTTGCTGAGATGAGACTGCGGGTGAGATTGCCATCCTCGTTGGCCCGCGCCGCGTGTGCGGTGTCCATTGTCGCTGTGTAATCTCGTACCAACGGAGTCTTGAGTCCTCCTGGTGGTAGAGATGATGTAGCCTGCACTGTGTGTCGATCCTCGACGATGCTTGGCGGAGATGAGCGCGGTGAATCGGCCCNTGGCCCCAGTAGTCGTGATGCGATGTTGCTGAGATGAGACTGCGGGTGAGATTGCCATCCTCGTTGGCCCGCGCCGCGTGTGCGGTGTCCATTGTCGCTGTGTAATCTCGTACCAACGGAGTCTTGAGTCCTCCTGGTGGTAGAGATGATGTAGCCTGCACTACGTGTCGATCCTCGACGATGCTTGGCGGAGATGAGCGCGGTGAATCGGCCCGAGGTTCTCAACGCTGCATCGGAGTGGTTGGCATGAGGTTACTTTCTTCTCTCCCTCATGCCTGTGTGTAATTGTCCTCCAGCTACTTGTGTTGACCAGTCATTACCGTTGTTGTGTTTGCGCGGTTGTTACCGTTCCACAGTTTATTCGAAATAGAATAAAATCGACGAATATGAAACGCGAGACAAAAGCATTATAAGTCTTTGTAGTCGCCAGCACAGTACAACGTCCTTGGTACTCGGCAATGTGCCGGTGTGAAAAATAAAGATAGCACTAAGACAGGCATTCGTTTTGGCTTCACAAAGACACTACGAAACCACGATTGACGCTCGGGTGCTTCGAAGATTCTAGAAGCCTCGAGACGCCGATGAAAATGCCGTTGAGTACACACGCGACGAAATTTTACGGTTTTTTATCGCGGGGAATTAAATTTAACACTCGAACTCGCGGAATGTGCGGCTCTGGAAAGTCTAGGATGCGTGGATGATCACCAGGATGGATGTACTTCACTGGGATGCGCGGGTAAAAACTTTCAATGATGAATGCACGCGGTTGCGAGCTGTTTTCACTTGTCGCACTCACGCTTCCCTTCGATGTTGAGTGAGAAACTGCCTCTCACAGAGTTTGCCGGTATCGGAACCAATGTAGGATTCGAGGTTGTGGTTGTTCGAGAAGATAACGAATCAACTACGCGAGGCAACAGTTTGCAAAACTAGAGATTTAGTTTATTGTTGTGAATGCGGTATGTACAGATGACGAGTCGGTAGTATGAATATATATAGGATGAGGTGGAGAGATGTCCACCTTGTGGCATGAGCCAGACGACTAATTATTATACCCGTGTCAGGTAGGAATTCGGATGCGAATACAATAGGTGCGAGCGAGAGGTATTTGATACTGGGCGCGTCACAGAGCGCGATGATGTCACCGATGTCCAGTCGTCTCTCAGCGTGTCGTATCTGTGCGTGTGTTACGCGTTAGTGTGTGTGTAGCGAGACGCTACAGGGGGGGGGGTACACAAGATCCTCTGGTTGTAGCTCTCTTTGGAGAATGCTTGGATTACTCNGAGGCATAGTGGTGAGGGGGCAATGGGTGTTTGGCTGTTACGCGAGGGAAACCAAACGATCAGTCATCGTTCCGGTCCCAGATCGGTCAGCAGCTACGCTAATCCCCTAAATCCAAAATTTTATTCGGCCCGGCACCACTATCATTAGTGATTATTGGAAAAGTTACGAGAAGCTCGGCACTCTTGGCTACCAACATAAAAGAGTGAATCATAAATTCTGTCATGTGAATTCTAAAAACGGAGCACATACACAAAATATCGAGCGATTAAGGAGGGAGCTCAAAGCCAGCATTCCAGAGAATTCAGTTAACGGGAGTCCTATTGAGGGTAAAATTTCAAAATTTATTTTCAATTGATCATTTCGGTTGCATTAAAGACTTCAGAACTTCCTTCGAATTGACAGTTTCGGCGGCCAGGGGGACAAATAGGTTCGTGAGGCGTTCAATGGATTTACGCGATCTTAAATTAATTCGGGTAATATTTCTTGTGGGGGGATGTTGGAGTGTCGACTTTATTGTGATTATAATTAATTTATTGCCTACAGGAGGGTAGGTGGAAGATTATTTTGAGGGAGGTATTCTTCATCCTCATAAAATTTCCCAGGTGTTAGGCAAAGTTTCGGGTGTGTTAGGGACTTCTTTGGGAGCCGTGACACTACCACGTCCCTGTCATGGCTCCTGGGTTATGCTAAGAGTAGTGCCCGATTAATGGTATTGTAGAAATTTTTAGAAAATTGTTTCCGGATTTGTTGTTCTTCTTGCCCATCCTCTGTGTATCTAGAGTTCTTCGGGGTGCCTAATTCCTTTGAAATCGAGTGATACTGATCCAAAAATGTCAAAAATTTCTACCAAAATAAATTAAATTTATCTTTAAGGCAATAGGGTAGAATAGGTCCCTCAAAAGGGAGCCTGGTTTTACCTCAAAGATAAATTTAATTTATTTTGGTAGTAATTATTGGCATTTTTGGATCAGTATCACTCGATTTCAAAGGAATTAGGCAACCCGAACAACTCTAGATACACAGAGGACGCGCAAGAAGAATCACAAATGCGGAAACAATTTTCTAAAAATTTCTACAAAACCATTAATTGGGCGCTACTCTTAGCATGACCCAGGAGCCTCGATAGGGACGTGGTAGCGTTACGGCCAAAAAAGACCCTAACACACACGAACCTTTCCTTAAAACCTGAGAAATTTAATGAGGATGAAGAATACCTGTCTCAAAGTAATCCTCCACCTACCCTTCTTCAGGCAATAAATTAAATATAATCACAATGAAGTCGACACTCCAACATCCCTCCACAAGAAATAGTACCAGAATTAATTTAAGATCGCGTATATCCATAGAACGCCTCACAAACCTATTGGTCCCCCTGGCCGCCGAAACTGACAATTCGAAGGAAGTTCTCAAGTCTTTCATGCAACCGAAATGATCAAATGAAAATAAATTTTGCAATTTTACCCTCAATAGGACTCCCGTTAACTGAATTCTCTGGAATGTTGGCTTTGAGGTCCCTCCATAAACGCTAGATATTTTATCTAAGTGCTCCGTTTTTAGGTGTCACATGACAGAATTTATGATTCACTCTTTTATGTTGGTAGCCAAGAGTGCCGAGCTTCCCGTAACTTTTCCAACAATCACTAATGATAGTGGTGCCGGGCTGAATAAACTTTTGGATTAAGGAGATTAGCGTAGCTGCTGACCGATCTGGGACCGGAACGATGACTGATCATTTGGTTTCCCTCTCGTAACAGCCAAACACTCATTGCCCCTCACCTCTCTGCCTCTGTTTAGCTTCCTAACTCCAATTTTCGACTCGTCAATTTCGACTACCGAGTCTACCCCCNGAGTCTCCCCCCCCCCCTTCATATCCCACGGGTCTACCCACTCCCCCCACCGCGAGTTGATGTTTCTGACCCAATACCTAATTGTTTTCATTGTCATCCCGGTTTCATACTCCAGCATCTCCTGTGTGACATTCTTGTTTTCGATGTATAGAAAAATAAGTTTAAATAATTTTTTGATTCCAGATTTTTTGTTTTCAAACATGGAGTCACTGTAGTTAAACTCAAAAATATAAAAATCTATGGGCGCCAGGTAATTTTTAGCCGGAATTACCAAACCGGATGATTCTACAAAACCAATTCTAATTGATTCCAAAACCTCAAAAATTTACACAAAAAGGGAGAAAACTAGATTTCTGGGGAAAGGTAACGGTCCTGGGTTCGCTCAGTGTGCTAGGTTGTGGAGAGAGGGGTGGATTTCAGGTGGAGACGGGTATTGGGTGGCCAAAACTACAAAAAAAAAGGAAAAGAAATCAACATCGTTCTTACGTGTTTCACTATTGAAATATGAGAATCACCAATTTTTCAAAAAAAGACATTTCAATTCTCTCAAAAAAAATACAAAAAAAAGGGAAAAAATCTATAATTAATAACTAACAATACTGATAACAATAATAATAATATTAATTTCGCACTCTGATAGGAATGAGTCTAATCTGACAAAAATATTCGAAGAAATTAGTATCACCGATAAATACCTCAAATAGGCCGAAATAAACATTTGGGGAGAGTAGAAATACACGCTAATCCCTAAATACTCGAGAATTCCGAGAATTGGGGGGAAAGGTATGCGGGCGACAATGGGAGCGAGAGAGAGGAGAACGTATTCAACCATCGATTTTTCGTACCAGCCAAAACGGCTGAAATTCCGTAAAACTCAACTTGCCATAACTCGAAAATGGCAGAGTCAAAAATTACGGACCCTGAGACAAAATGTCCGGGAGAGTCTACCGAAGACAACAATACCAAAAAAATAATTTTTCCTAAACAATTAACCGCTCCAGGTTCATTAATCCCCGAGCGGAATTCTAAACGCTAAATGGCTCGCGTGAAGCGAGAATAGCCACGTGTAAACGTGGATGAGTATCTGTGGGGAAGTCGAGAGTCGGGGGGAATTCCCCCTCGAGAAACATGGCGTACACGCCAGCGAGAATGGGCTGGAAATCCATAAGAACCAAAAATGGAATATCCGGAAATCGGAGAGCGAATTTTCGAAAACCCTGAGATAAATTACTCAGGGAAGCCTCCCGAACACATTGATCCACAAACTTTAATTTTAATTAACTATCTACGCGAACCAACTCAATTCAAACACGAGTGGAATTTCTTACGCGCAAAAGCCCACGTATAACGGGAATGGACGCGCTCTGGCAATTAAACGGGAATAATTATCCCCTTGAATAACCCACCAAAAATCACGAAAACCACCCAATCATGAGTGAAAAAAAGGGGGATCGGCACCTCATAATTTGGATTAAGCGTCATAATCACCGTTTTACCGGAATAAAATGCGACGTACGGGGCTGAAGACCCCGTAGTCGAATAACGAAAAGCCGAAATGAATTCGGAAAAATACATAAACCGAACTAAAAACTCACTTTGGGTTTCTTACCCCTCTTTGGGGTGTTCTTCGCCATCGTATAGATACACTTATCCAAATATAGGCACTCTAATTCCTAAGATAGGCACTGTACTGGGACTAGTTCCGGTGAGGTCAAGGACCAACGCCGAACTGCCGACCTCACGAGCGTCTCGAGACACCTCAGAGCGCGGAATTCACCGCTCAATCACCTGAATTTTGATTGGTGCGGACACACCCCTCGAAGGTGCGAATCTAACGACAATTAATCGCGACTCTCACGACCTGGTGCGATTATTCAAATCTCACCTAACTCTTCTCTAATCACTTAACACAAAACTAGTTCCTTTTTATTAATTATTACGCGAGACTGGGCCGAACTGTTTGTCGTTCGGATAATTACGAAGGGTCTTTGGCGCTTCTCACGGATCGGATCTCCGGGATTTTCGGGGTTAAAAGACAAGTTACCGGCACTTGTTATAACTTCACTACTAATTCCTGCTCAACTCGTTTCTCTCATCAAAAACCCAAAGGCAACCTGGCAATTCGTTGGAGACGATGGTTGCACTCGCTCCGAACGACCTTCCACCTAAAACAAAAACGTAACCAATTAACCCCTGAAAATCCAACGAAATTGGAGCACCGGCATTTCAGCCGGACCTATTCGATTACCCGCAAGATTCACGACAGGGGCAACCCCATAAAAAGAACCGGATGACTCTATAATTTTTGGCCCTTCTTCACGATAATTTTTCTGGGCCCTCAAAGACGCGCAATTACTAATCTTTACTAATAAACGGAACCGATAACTCTAACCGGAAATAAGCCACTCGGAAGTGGATAAGGGACTCTCACTCTCTCGCTCTTGGATTTTTACTCACGGATTTTAATTCAACGTTGTAGGAGTCTCGCTGTTTACAGATCGTTTTTAGTGTTCATAACGAACATCCCCACATGTTCGTTACATAATATACAAAATCTTGTTCGCGCTCACACAGGGGACACAAATCTAGTCATAAAACCAGGCTCCCCTTTGAGATACCTATTCTACCCCATTACCGATAAACCATTACGCCAAAGATTAGTTTGAGCCTCTACGAGGGCAACGAGCCTCCTCATTTCTTCGATGTTCATAATCGTTTATGTTGAGATAACCCACAAAGTTTGAGAATTTTAATCTCACGTTGGGCGGCAGTTTCACGCGACTCCGCTATGATGCATTTTCAAATGTCAAATATAGCTTTTATCGACTTTTTCATGAATCTATTGTGAATAATCTAAAGCTCTCAATTAGGGGTACTAGTTGTCATTAGAAAGATCGAAATCGCCGCATTATTCTCGGATTTTTTTTTCATTGCAATTGATGCTGAGCACTGATTGTTGAGTGTTGGTCGATAAAGAGGATATCGACCCCACTGTCAGAGTTCAACAAACTTTTACCTTGACCATCAAGGCATGCTAATCGCCCCGGACTGAGGGTGAATTGGGAAGAAATGAAAGGAGGAATAACAGGACACTCTCCACTGGCGGAAATAATAGAAGAATGGCCCGGATTGGTGGGAAATGACATGGAGGAGAAAAACTGACCTGGAACAACGACGAAACCCGCCAACTCTTCACTCGGCGTGACGACCGACAACTGACAATAAACCTTTAGTGAACTTTAAAATTTAGATGAATTAGTAGACATTTAAGTAGTTTATTAAGTAAGGAAAATTATTATAATCAGGCCTCAGAAGCTATGTGAGAACTGATTCCACCCGGAGAAACTAAGGAGACTATTGATTTAGTTTCACACTAACATTTTGTGTTAAAAGGCCCGAACAATAATTTATGTTTATTGAATAAATAGTATTTTCTTTTGTTAATTAGAAAACATCTCTTTTGATTCATCTGGCCCCAAATAATATAAAATAGCCTGAACAAATATAATTTAGCCCGAACAGATTTAATTATCGAATATTAATTGATAAAATAATAATTCTGATAGAATCTAATAATACTGTAACGAATGGGCACATGTAATAATAAATAACTGTTTATTTAAAATTTTGGGGCGAAAAGAAATACAAAAAGGATTGACGCGTCCACGGACTAGAAAACAAGATAAAAGAATGACCGCAAAGAAAGAGACGATCGTGCATGAAGGTGGTTGAGAGGGGGGAAAAGGGCAAGTACGTAACAATACTTTGGTCCGAATAAAGATGAACGTAAGTATAAATAATAATAATTTAATGCCAAAAGGCATCTATTATGGAAAATTCACCTTGTACATGATTTAAGTCTACAAGACCAGTGAAACTGGATTATTTTGTGAAAATAATTTGAAAGTTTAGTGAAATAATTAGTTTCATTTGGTTTCAACGTGACAAATGGCGCTCGAACAGTGACTTTTTGCCTGTTCAATAAATTGAAGATTTATTATTCAATTGAAACTTTAAAGAATAATAAAAAGTACCCCGAAATTAACAATATTCGATAAATCGGAAGAGATAAATAATTTGGAGTAATTCCGAAACAAATCCATATTGTGAAATAATTCGTAGGAACGAAAATCAATCAGAGAGAGAATAGTTAGGATTAGATGGGTGAACCTTCTACCACTGGTAGGAAGTAGACTGAACAAATTAATATTGATTGTTGTTGATGTCATCCATGGTTCACAACTTCGGGCTATTCCTCTCCTATTTTCCCTTCCTAATTTTGGAAACTATTTCTGGTAAAAGTTTCCAAACTTTTTAATATATTAGGTGTGTGACTTCATTTTTACAGATTTCTTCTTCGAGCTTGAAATTATATTTAAAATAAAAATATATTCGCGGTCTTTTCTGGTTTTGAAAGGATTGGACAAAAGGTTTCAGAACACGGAACTACAAGTCTATGTAAGTTGCATAACCTTTGAGAATCGCAGAGTTTACGATGGCAACTGATAAACGACACATTCGGCACTGTATTTTATATGAATTCCAAGAAGGAAAAAATGCTTCTGAAACACGGGAATGAATGTGTAGTGTTCTTGATGCCGACGTTGTATCTTATGAAAAGTGTAATTATTGGTACAAACGTTTTAGAAGTGGAGATTTCTATCTGCGTGACCAGCCGCGTCCTGGAGAGCTTCGAAAGTTTACAGATACGGAATTGCAAGCTCTACTGGATGAAGACTCAATGCAAACGTAACAAGAGCTTGCAGCTCAGTTGTGAGTCACCCGAGTAGCTAGTTCTAAGCATTTGCGTAAAATGGGAAAAATCTAAGAACTTGGAAGGTGGGTCCGACATATGTTGACCGAACACAACCTAGGTCAACGTATGAACACGTGCCTTTCACTGCTTGTCCGGCAACAAAAAAAGGACTTCTTGTGCAGAATTGTGACGGGTGATGAAAAGTATATTTTTTACGAGAATCCCATACGTAAAAAGTCGTGGGTAGATCCCGGACAATCCAGTACATCGACGCCGAAACAGAACATCCACTTAAAGAACATTCTCCTGTGTATCTCGTGGAACATGAAGGGTGTGCTTCATTACGAACTCCTGGAAACAGGTCAGACGGTGACTGCGGAACGCTACAGCCGTTAACTGAACAAACTGAGCGAAGAACTTGATCGGAAAAGGCCATTTACTGGACAAAGAAGCAGACAAGTCATACTGCTGCATGACAATCCTCGACCTCACGTTGCTTGCGCGACGCAGAAGACCCTCTTAAACTTGGGATGGGAAGTTCTCTCGCACGCGGCATATTCACCAGACTTAGCCCCATCCGACTATCACTTGTTTCGGTCCACGCAGCACGCCTTAGTTGATAAACAGTTTGAAACGCTGGACGATGTGCGTAAATTCGTCGACGACTTTATGGCCTCGAAGCTTGCAAGTTTCTTTCGCGATGGCATTCGAATGTTACCTGAGAGATGGCGCAAGGTTATAGAAAACGATGGACAATATTTTCAAGATTAAGTTCGTTATTCTCTATTTTTTTATATTAAATAAATTTACTTTTTTTTTATCGTTATTTTACGTCGCTTCGGCCCGGTTATGGTATACTGCGATGATGATCAAGACTTTAAATGGTTAGATCGTACCATTCTACCCGGCCGGGATTTGAACTCGGAACCTTTCGCATGTGAGACAACGAACTTACCTACTGCGCCAAGCCACGGGGCAAATAAATCAATTTACTGAAAAATCTGTAAAAATTAAGGTCACACACCTAATAACATTGGATTATTTACACGCATATTCGGGAAGTATTTGCGGATTATCTTTTTTAGACATACTATTTAAATTAGGAATTGGAAATTTATGATGCTGCGGAATAATTACGCAGATCAGAAAATTTCACTTTCTTTTTCAACAATAAATAGTCAGCGAATAAATTGAGGAGGATTATTTTGGAGGCTAAGAGGGAAAGTTTGGTCAATTTCTGGGCAGGATGGCTCCTATAGAGAGACTCAGAGTGGGAAATCGGCTGATCTCGGCGGAAATTTCCAATGAAAGTATCAGGGGAACTATTACTATCACCCGAAGAATTGGATCAAGATCCAATTTCGATGAATGAAGGGACTCCTCAAGGAGCTGATTAATTGGAGGTTCACTCAGGGATGAGATTAACCCAGTCTGAACAGTTCCTGAGGGTGAATCAAGTCAGTCCTGATATGTGTAACGAACATGTGGGGATGTTCGATAGAGACACCACCAGGACCTGAGAACATCCACTTCCGGCGACATTCGGAAACGGAGCGTGAGTAGAGAGAGAGAAAGAGAAATTAGGGTTTTGCTTCCCACTCCGGTGTGATCACTCTTCCGATTATGCCTGGAATAATCGAGTCGTGTTTTTCCGTTTAAGCGGAGTTATTTTTTGTTGCTTCGTGCTTCCGTTTAGTAATTTTTGCGGTTTCGTTTCGTGTTTTTTTTTTGACTAATAAAGATCTGAAATTACGCGTTTTAGAGGGCCCATAGGGTTATCGTGAAGAAGGGCCAAATTTTAGAGTCATCCGATAACCTTTATGGGAACCACCCTATTGTTAATCTTACGGTAAATCGTTCAGGTCCGGCTGAAATGCTGGCGCTCCAAATTATGATGGATTTTACGGTGGTTAACTGGTTACGTTTCACTTTTTCGGTGGAAGGTCACGTGGAACAAGTGCAACCCTTGAATCCCGTGAATTGCCAGGTTGCTTAGAGTTTTGGAAAGTTAAGCGAATTAGTTAGGAGTATCCGTATTTTAACCCCGTGAATCCAGAAGAACCGACCCGTAGGAAGCGCCAAAAAATCCACGCTAATTTTCCGAACGTCCACCGGTTCCGCCCAGATTAATCATCAGTCAATTTTATAAAGTAATGAATAATTAGAGTTGAGTCGCGTTTGAATATCCCGAAACCATTCGGTGGCGCCATCAAACCCCCTGTTTGATGTGCTAAAATCTCCGCCAATCAGAGCCTGCCTCTGTTGGCCGGAATTCGCGCTGCGGTTAGTGCCCGTGACACTGGCCCAGGGCAGTTAGTTCCACGTTGACCGTCACTAATCACTAGTTGCGTGTGAATTTCTGTGTACCCACACGACGTAATTGTGTCTGCACGGATTATCGTTTCTTCGAGAAGCTGTAAGGATACAGGATGGTCCGAAAAGGCAAGAGAACCATTAAACATCGAAAAACAGTGAGTTTTCTGGTATTTTTCCCCCTAATTTCGAGCCATTTTCGAATGGCATCGTTTCCCCTTCATGGCGGTATCCCTCGCGTCGCCCTCAGCCACGTGCAGTGGTTGATCACTCCCCTTTAGTTATATTTGTTCGTTCGAATTTGGCATTTTTTGGGCATTATCCCTTATCCCGGATATTTATCCGCGGGTCCTTCCGATTTTTGGATCGGATATTCCACCCAAATCAGATCGATACCGAGTTCTCACCCCTTCCGGTTTATCCCAATCATCTTTGGAGATTATTTTCGGGTTCAGCCAGTGTGTCTGTTCGGTAGTGGAATTACTGCGTCTTTTCCCAGTCGAAATCGGACGATTTTCGACGTGGGCTATTTCCTTCTCCCTCGCTTCTATAGTGAGGAGTATCTCTATTTACCCTACGTATAAATTGCGTAGAGTTTTTCCCCTCGCAGTACCCCGCTAACGCGCCAACAAGTGGTGGCTATCGCTCTCCGTAAGTGGTCCCCCTTTTAAATTTCCCTCCGGGTGTAAGCTAATCCGGAATGGCTCCCAATGATCCCAAAATTATAATTTTGGTTTCGTGGGCTTCGCTAGACGTTCCCAAGCAAGTTGACTATGGGTTTTTGAAAATTTACTCTACCGATTGTCCGCTACGGCGAGTTTAGTTTTAGGGAGTTTTTAGTTTCCCGCAATACGTTGTACGTATATCGCTGGGTTTAGATTTTTCTCTCTCTCAATCTCACGGGGATTCCCATACCTTTCCCTTCAATTCTCGACATTCTCGAGTATTTCGGGATTAATCGATAATTTTTCTTATATATTGTGGTATGAGGAATTTGATGACCTCACTTGTGGTCGAGTTAATCGACAAAATATTACTTTTATATTATATAGTAAAATTCAAATGATCCTTTCCAATTTAACTTTTTTTGTGTTGTTGCTATTTAATCAGTATTGTTATGAATCTTTTTTCTTTCCGTTTTGATCAATGCGAAGAGAAAACCATGTACATTAATAATTTTTCAAATTTCAATAGTGAAACACGTAAGGACAATGTCGATTTCTTCTTTTTTTTTGGCAGTTTTGACCACCCAATACCCGTCTCCACCTGAAATCTACCCCTCTCTCCACAACCTAGCACACTGAGCGAACCAAGGACCGTTACCTTTCCCCAGAAATCTAGTTTTCTCCCTTTCTGTGTAAATTTTTGGGGTTTTTGAATTAATTAGAATTGATTTTTGTAGATTCTTCCGGTTTGGTAATTCCGGCTAAAAATTACCTGGCGCTCATAGATTTTTGCATTTTTGAGTTTAACTAGAGGAAGGGGAAGAAGGGCGAAGGTAATAGGCATTTTTGACCCCCATACGAAAATGTCACGTTACATATGGCACGATAAATTTACTTCAGATTGCCTAATTTGGATTATCTCTGAAATGGGCCCGGAATTCAGATCCAGGAGATTCAAGAACCAGTGGTACCTACTTTGGAATTACTACAGTTTCCAACAGCATCTGCTTGGCACTCATCGTCGCCGCTGAGTAACCGATCACAACAATCGTTGTGCTTAGATGACTCCGAAATTCGTGAAAGTGCTGATGATGACATTTGGGGTGTTGGACAGCTGTCTTCAACACGGTCACTTAATGAAATTTCATTTCGAAATGAAAGGGTGGAGATAGTTGGAGTTGCAGGAAATCCCCGGATGGTACCGGTGCTGGAAGAGACCGAACCGATCGAGGCTATAACCACAGGGATTTCAACAGTGCCACCCGTATTTACAGTAACTACATTGAGGCAAAATGGAGTGACAGATTAACAAAACGAGTCACCTGCATTGGCAATTGGACAGTCTATAGATGAGGAGGCCAATCAAGGAGAAGACCAGATAAGAGTGAAGTCAACGTTGAGCCCGACAGCCCCTATATTCACACCTGGAGTGAGCACACCGTCTAGAATGGTGAGGTTATTGAGGGAAAATTTGTTTCTTTTGCAAATAAGGGAAATGAACCAGTAGTACCAACATTGTCTAGGACAATGCCCCCACCGTGGAGTAGACAATCAGCACCTCTTAATTGGAGAACTCCAAGACCATCAAGACCTCAATGTGATTCCTTCGGGGATATCCCTTGGAGAAACCCGCATTTACCATCGGTAATTCCAATGTGACCTCCACCACCTGTAGAACCACAGGTTATTATTAACAGGGCAGATAAACAGCAGAGAACTCCAGAACGATCCTCAGATAATGCCCATGAGATTCAGTCCGAAATGAGTGTTGCTTCCATTCAGCAACCTAACATACCACCAGTAATTTCAAGATGTCAAGGTAGATCAGGCGGAGTTGTAACATTTAATACTACCGTGACTCATCTGGAGTCTAATTTAACAACTCCACTAGCAAATGGAGTACCTTGTCCACAGATGACAAATCAGAGTACAGCACCAGTGATGTCTACTGGATTTTCGAGTATGAACCAGCCACAACACGCAAGGGTTAGTCATCCCTCACCGGTAGCAGCACCCGGAGTGCCGCCAGCTACTGCCGGATCAACTCAATACCCCATGTTTAACTCCGCTGTCCCCGGAAATCCTCAAGATACTTCGAACCTCAGATTTAATGGCCCATTGAATCAAGGTAATATCCCTAGATTTCAATTTAATATACCCGGACATCATGATAATTTTCCTAATTATTCATTTCCAATGCCTAATAACCAAGGTAATAATGTAAATAATGCATGGAGATTCGCATCAATGCAATTTCCTCCAACCACTGAAAAGAGCAATAAATAGAGGCCCAGTACTTCAGCACCGCCTACCATATCGGTGTCATTAAATAATTCAGCGAGTACTGGAAGACCTCCGAATGAAGAACAGAGGCCACAACAACAAGAAGTCCCCAGCACTGCTGCTGAACCGGCAACTCCGGCAGGAGGAATGCACCAACAGAATTTTAGGGACAGAGCAACATCCACAGGCTATCGAGATGATAATAATAATCAACAGCAGGATAATCGAGGCTACTCCAGTTTCACTTTCCAAGCATCTAGTGAACAATTTCGTGCTGATCAGACGCACTCTAATCATCAGGGTCATAGTGATCCATTAAGACACAATGGTCCAGAAAATGGAGGAGGTGGTGTTGATCCGGAAGATGGAGATGACGAACCGAGAAGAAGTGGAGGGTTTGGTGGTGGACCGGGTGGTAATCGCAGAGATGAACGAGGATTCGGTGATCATGGTCGGGATGACGATGACCATCACCAGAGTCATCATGGACATGGTCCTGGAGGTAGAGGATCGGGTGGTCGTAAGGGTCATGATGGGCCTGGAAATGATGATGGTGGTGGAGCCGGAAATGGAGGATCTGGCGACACTGCAGGTTCTGATGGACCGTATGGCGAAGGACCAGGGGATGGGAGTGGACCTCCTGGACCACCAGGGGATGGAATGGACCCCCTGGTGGTGGACCAATAGATCCACATCCGAACCCAAATGCTGACCCAGAGGAAGATTCTGAGGATCCTTATGGTTTTGACATGACTCATAGGACAAATCCTTGTACTTCTCATGTTGAGAATTTAAGAGGAAGATATCACAAGACGATTGAAGCCTTGAGGAAATAAGGGATATCATTTTCTGGGAGAGAGATTGAGAATCCAGAACAGTTCTTGAGACGTCTTCAGTGATTCATTACCAAGTGCACTCAGGGAGTAAGCCTTAGAGTGGCATGAGACTGTGGGAGGTCAGTTGATTTCTTATAAGAAATTCCTTCTGTTCTTCCACAGAGTTTATTGCACCCCGGAATGGAAAACTATGTTACTTACTAAATTAAATAATCGCACACAGGAACCAAATGAGAGTATTACTCACTTCTATCCCAGAATATGTTCCCAATTAAAAGATTTTGGGTTCTTAGAGCAACAACCTTGGTAGATCGTTCAAAGGACATCTGCAGAATCTTCACATCATCTTCGATAGACTGTCTTCTGCGAATTTGGAAGTTAATTTCAAGAAATGTGCTTTCTTTCAGAAAGAAATTCTCTTCTTAGGTCATATGGTCCCTGAAAACGGGATTCATTGTTCCCCAGAGGAAATTTCAGCCATCATTGAATGGCTAACTCCAGTCGATATAACATCTCTTCGAAGTTTTATTGGACTTTGCTCGTATTATCGTCAATATGTCAGAGGTTTCGCGTCCATAGCTAAACCTCTTCATAAGATCTCTGATCTTAAAACTCCTTTCATCTGGTCATCTGATTGTGAATTAGCTTTTTCTCAATTAAAATCAATCCTCACTTCTCCCACTCTTTCGACACTTTCTTCAGATAGTAAATTTATTCTTGATACGGATGCTTCTCAATTCGCTATAGTTGCTACCCTTTCGCAATTACAAGATGGCACAGAGAAGATCATTGCTTATTACAGCAAATGTCTCCGTAACTCACAAAAGAACTACTGTGTCACTCGTAAAGAATTGCTGGCTATAGTTAAGGCCGTTGAATCGTTCTCTCATTATCTTTTGGGTCGAAAATTTCTCATTTGTACTGACCATGCTTCCTTCAAATGGCTCATTTCTTTCAAGAAGCCGATCAATCAGATAGTTCGTTGGATTAAATTTCGCTTCTATTATGATTTCGATGATCGCTCATCGCCCTGGTCATCTTCATTGCAACGCGGACGCTCTATCACGTCGGCCCTGTTCATGTATAGTTTGTGGCAAAGCTAACGCCGTTTAAGATTCATCAAATAAAATCGTTGTTCGGACTAATTATTGTTCTAGGAATGATCGTGATTGGATACAGCTTCAGGATGAGGATCCCACATTGAAAACTGCCATTCAATTCAACAAGTCGAATCATCGTCCGGATTGGAAAGATGTACATCTAGGTGCTGATTTCAAGATTTATTTTCTTCATTGGGATTCATTGGAGCTGCGAGATAACATCCTCTATCGTCGTTGGGAATCTTGCGTTTGTACGAAATTCATTTTTCAGATTGTTGTTCCTAGGAAATTCATCACCGAGATTGTTTCTTCTTCGCATAATTCACCGTGTAGTGGGCATTTCAGAATCAATAAAACTCTTGCTAGGGTTCGTCCGAATTTCTATTGGGCTACTTGTAAATTTGATGTAGAAAATTGATGTAAAAATGTAAGGTTTGTTTGTCTAGCAAAGGTCCACATGTGAAGGCTAAAGGTGACTTGCAGATTTATAACGTTGGATTTCCTTTTGAAAGGTTGGCCATCGACTTCTTAGGTCCTTTTCCAAAGTCTTCGTCCGGTAATCGTTTTATCCTCATTGTCATGGATTATTTTTCCAGATGGCCTGAAGCTATACCTCTTCCAAATCAACAAGCTATAACTGTAGCTAAAGGTTTGGTTAGGGATATAATTTCTCGATTTGGCATTCCCCAGGAAATCCACTCGGATCAAGGTCGAAGCTTCGAATTTTCAATCTTCAAAGAAGTTTTAAATCTTCTAGGGATCCAGAAAACTAGGACAACTCCACTCCATCCTCAATTCAACGGAATGGTCGAACGGTTGAACAGAACTATCACTAATTATTTACCGAATTTCGTGGATTTCAATCAGAAAGATTGGGATAAATGGATTCCACTTTTCGCTTTAGCCTTCCGTTCTTTAAAATATCAAACGAATGAGTATACCCCAGCAATGCTGCAGATGGTTCAATAATTCAAAACTTCCTTTAGATTTGATTAGAGGTGGTCCCCGAGTAATTTTTCTCAATCTCTTCCCGAACATGTTGAGAATTTCAAGAACCATCTGGATTCAGTTCATGGTGATTTTCGTGATAAACTCCAGATTAAGAGCGATCGAATGAAATAAAAGTTCGATATTAAAACCCACATGATTTACTTTCAACCAAATCAAAAAGTTTGGTTCGGCAGTCCACGCAGAGTCAAAAGAAAATCTCCTTAACTCCACTGCGATTGGGAGGGAGCTTATGCCATCAAAAACAAATTAAATGACGTGGTTTACCGTATTCAGAGATCACGTTATTCTAAACCAAGAGGTATCCACATCAACCGGATTGCACCATATGATGTAATGATTTTTCTTATGCCTTAACAAATACACAATAAAACCCTAACCCAATATTCTCGATTATCCAAACACCGCCAAATCATTACCTTCGTCCTCGCAATCCGACAAGTCTAAAACGCCAAAAACCATAAAAACGATAAAGTTCCGATAAAATGAGACACCGAGAACAATCAGCAGCTCATTCAATCCCTGCTTCGAATATTTAGGGCGATATTTAGCAACGCGGAATCGACGAACCGCAAAGGGAACCGTATTTTCTTAAAACTAACTAATGATTGCCCTCAAAAGTCCAACAATAACAAGTAACGTAAGGCCAATGATACGCAGAAATATGGATTACGAGGGTACGGAATTTACGCGATTGCTCAGGGTGCGAGTCACGGAGAGAGGGATTAGTGGACGATAACATCAATTAATAAAGCCAATCATCGATCGAGAAACGAATAAAACAATGTCTTAAATTCTAGACAGGATAGGTAAAGTCGATATTCACTAATAAAACATAATTGTACTGACGTGTTCCGCTGTTGCCAAAATTAATACAAAATCATAAATTCGAACAAATACAAAATTAAATCAATGTGATTCAAAATAATTTTAACTACTCTGAAATAATCCATTAAAATGCAAAACAATCGAAAATATGCGAATAATAATTTTAAATATGAAAGAGAAAGCGATCCCAACCCTGAGCTGATAGGCAGAAGCAAAAGTACTGTCCACGAGAGGGACACGAATCCGAGAGAGAAAGAGAGAGAGAGAGAGAGAGAGAGAGAGAGAGAGAGAGAGAGAGAGAGAGAGAGAGAGANAGAGAGAGAGAGAGAGAGAGGGGGGGGCGTGGTTGAAGGGGTGTAGCGGCTCGCTACAACCGCACTGAGACGCATATCGCACTGCTTTCATAGACACACACCTGAGGAACAGACGCACGTCCCAGGTGTCGCAATCGCTCCAGCTTAGTAGTCGTATGACTCTCATCACTCTCTAGACATTTCCACCTCACCTGTATATATAATACATTCATACAACCGACTCCTCCTGTATATACTCATACCACGGCAATAAACTAATTACTAGTTTGCAACCGTTGCCTCGTGTAGTTGATTCGTTACCTTCCGGATCCAACACCACCTCGAATCCTACAAGGGGTGTGTGTGTGTGTGAGAGAGAGAAAGAGAGAGAGAGAGAGAGAGAGAGAGAGAGAGAGAGAGAGAGAGAGAGAGAGAGA
>NW_021680622.1:159556-163447 GCF_001412515.2 Diachasma alloeum | reverse complement strand
AGAGAGAGAGAGAGAGAGAGAGAGAGAGAGAGAGACGACTTCATTAAAGGAGAGGCGAGCTCAGTTGCGGATCTTCAATTCTAATTGACTCTTTATTTAGCTATCAGCTACATTTCATCACAATTACATTGCTGCTTTTCGCATCCGTCATTACTTTCACGCGCCGCCATTTTACACATATCCTGGCTTATGGGTTTCTTTTATAAACTTGATTATTTCACCCTTCAGTCCTTGTTTACTTCCGGTTTTTGCGCTTTCCGGCGCTTCATTATACAATTTCATTCCTTTATACATAAAATCATTTTGGGCGTAGCTTGTTTTCAACAGTGGCAACTTTATTTCATTTTCTTTCCTCGTCAACATACTGTGGCTTCGATCACTCTCATTTTCTATTTCACTATTTGCGATCAACTCATGCACATACTTTATTACATTAACTTTCACTCTTTGGTCCACTGATAGGATACCCAGCACCACAAGCATATCAATGACTCTGGTTCTGTGACTACAGAGCAAAATACTCTGCATTACTCTATTTTGCAGCTTCTGAAGAAATTTCATGCTCCTATCATTTATAGCGTACACTATTGTGCTGCAGTACTCAAAATGCGGAGCTATTATGGTCTTGTACATGATACTTCTTACCATTTTGCTTACAAAATTTCCAATTCTGTTTAGTACACCAATTTTTTTGCCTATTTTCTTGACTAAGTATTCCTGATATGTTTCAAACACCAGGTTACAGTCTATTAAAATTCCCAAGTATTTTATTTCTGTCACTCTTTCTAATTCCGACCCATCTTTACATTTTATAGTCACATTATTCCCAAGATTTTGTCGTTTGTGTTTTATAATTATAAACTTTGTATTTGCCACATTCATTTTTAATTTATTCTTATTGGAATAGTCTTCTAGTGTATGAAGTTGTTCATTCAATTTTTTCTCTATATAATCGGAGCTTTTTCCACATACATACAATATCATATCATCAGCAAAAAAACGAATCTCAAAATTAGTTCCGATTCCTTCACAAATGTCATTAATGTATATCAAAAATAATATTGGACCAAGTACTGACCCCTGAGGGACTCCCGATGTTATTCTTATTCCCTCTGACCTTTCTGACCGATTATTAACACTTTCGGTACCCTCAAATAAGTATGACTTAAACCAATCCCAAACCTTGCCACCAATACCATAGTTTTTCAGTTTCATTAGTAATATTTCCCTGTCCACTCTCAAAAGCACGGTTCAGATCAATAAATATTGCTCCCACAATATGTTCTTCATCTATATTCTCTTTCCAGTTTGATACAACATTCTGTACAGCTTTTTCACATGATTTTTTTTCCCTGAAACCATATTGCTTTTCCACTAAGAGTTCATCATTTTCCAAGTACTTCATTAACTGGTTCGCAACGATTTTCTCCAATAGTTTTTCATATTGTGGTAACATATTTATTGGTCTGAATTCGTCTCCTTTTTGAGTATTCTTCACTTTTTGTATAGGCGTTATTTCTGAATGTTTCCATTGATTAGGAACATATCCTTCTTCTAACGAGTTATTAAATATATCAAGAAACTGATCTTGTATTGTCTCTACGACTAGTTTTAATACGTCACTTGAGATTCCCTCACTTGTTCCACTTTTTCGTGGCAAATCATTAACTAATTTGTTGAAGTCCTTGACTAAAATTAAATCAAAATTTTCAAACTTACAATCTGTATATTGTATTAGTTCCACGTCCGATTCATCATTGTCAATACTATTAACTATATCATTTACACTATTTACAAAGTATCTATTAAAAGCCCTTGCTATATCATTATCATTTTTTATTAGAACTCCATTAAAACTAATTTCGTCCGGTAAAATATTATTTTGTTTACGATTTAGTACATTTTTTAAAGCCTTCCACATTTTCTTACTATCATTTTTATTACCATCAATTTCATTTTTAAAATATTCTTTTTTGGCTTTACGTATTTCCGTCACGGTCTCATTTCTTTTTAGTAGTGTAGTAATACGGGTTCTGGCGCAACGTTTTTGGCGTCGACCTGGTCATTGGGGCCCAGTAGGGGGGTCAGAAGAAAGTTGGTGGGTGGGTGGTTGATTAATTAGCGGGGTCGCGGTTCAATTCGCGGTTTAATTCGTAGGGTCACGGTTTAATTCGCGGTTTGATTCGCGGTTTGATTAATTAATTCGCGATTTTTTCCGTCAAAGTGATAAAAGGGTTATTTAATTCGCTGGTTAATCAATTTAATTCGTGGTTTAATTAATTAATTCGCGATTTTTTCCGTCAAAGTGATAAAAGGGTTATTTAATTCGCTGGTTAATCAATTTAATTCGTGGTTTAATTAATTAATTCGCGATTTTTTCCGTCAAAGTGATAAAAGGGTTATTTAATTCGCTGGTTAATCAATTTAATTCGTGGTTTTGCGTTACAAAGGAACTTCTCGGTGGAACTAGACAATCCACCCCGCGAGGGGGTGAGTGAAGGGGTTAATTATTTCGCAACTGTAGAAATCATAGAAGGGGCTCCTCTTCTTCTTCAAACATTGACACCTGGCTCCACTTGACATGTCTGAACTTGAGTTTTCCGGTACTTTCTCGTTTGCCACCCCCCCCCCTTCGTATGAAATTGTTGTTGATAACGATATCAATATGTAAATATTTATTTTAAAAAACATTTTCCTGTCACATGTCTGAAATTGAGTTTTCCCGTACTTTCCTGTTTGCCGCGCCCATTCGTCGGAAATCATTGTTAATAATGATATGACTATATAAATATTTATTTTTAAAAAACATTTTCCTGACACGTCTGAACTTGAGTTTTCCGGTAGTTTCTCGTTTGCCGCCCCCCTTCGTATGAAATTGTTGTTGATAACGATCTCAATATATAAATATTTATTTTAAAAAGAAGGGGAGGGAGTATGTATATATGCAAAGAGTTTTTGCCTGAACTTAAGATTATCAGTCCTTTGATGATTATCGCTCGTAGAAACAAACGTTATTAATAATAATGTAAAAAATTATTTATTGAAAAAAGAAAGGTATAAGAGTGAGGGATTTATGTATATAAACGCAAAAATTCCCACACATATCATCAGTTCATCTTGTCACTCTTCATGAAGGACAGCTTCAAACGACGGGAATTAAAGAAACGTTTAGACCTTCTCTTGAAAAACTTTCAAAAAGTGAAACAAGTTATACAGTACCGAAGTGACATCAAAATACTCTGCTCCAATCTGCAGGAGATTTGAATTTAAGCTTAATTATGATACCCACGTGAAAACAAAAAAATCATCATGGATTTCAACAAAATCAACATTGTGGCGCAAATGAAAAATCTTCCTCTTATCAAACAGGCGGATCTGGAAGCTGGAGCATTTTATATCATCACTGCAGCTCGCAAAGTGGAGACAAAGTATGGAGTTGGTGTTATTCTTCATCTCTCAGATATTCACACAGTCTTCGTGAATACTCGACTGGCCAAGTATTTCGCTGAAAATCCCAAGATGTTCAAGAATTTCCAACAACATATTGACAAGGGCTCACCAACGTTGGAATATCTTGGTGGGAAATACAATAATCTTCGCCTACATCCTGATTCAAACGTGAAAGTTGAAAATAAAGCAGATGAAGCAGATTTCAATGTGATGAATACTATTGCAGAGTTCAAAGAACTTCTCTTAGTGAAAATATCTGAATTGAAACGCAACTATTTATACACCATCACAGCTGCCTCCAAAGTCAAAACCAAGCATGGAATGAGTGTGATCCTCCATTTGAATAATGCTTATTCAGTTTTCCTCAACCGAAGGATATCAAAATTTTTCATTGATAATCCTAAAGAATTTGAAGATTTGCTGAATGAAATCAAGAAAGGC
>NW_021680622.1:156774-159004 GCF_001412515.2 Diachasma alloeum | reverse complement strand
GCTCTGAAGCTCATCGATATTGCGGGATCTTTCTGGATGAAATTGAGCAACTCAATCTTCTTAGTATCCGATAATGATACATATGGAACCATCCACTCAATTCTCATAAAATTGATCTTCACATCTTCTTTGGCGGTTTGAATCAAAGCATTGTTATCATGGCGAGCTCTGACTAGAACCAACTCATGTTTCACATTGACCATGATTTTCCGATAATCTTCAGCAAATCCCAGCAACATGCCCAATGGGATGGAGATGTCAAAGCAACCATTGCCATCAGTTAAACTCAATTTCTCTTGCACACCCAACCATCCGGCATTTTCCATTGAGATACTTTGATTTGGTGTTAATGACACGAGATTTTTCATGAGAGTAGTAATCCCCACGTTCTTCACTTTATCAATTTCAATAGCTGAGATTTTTCATGAGAGTAGTAATCACAGTAGTAATCAGGAGTTATTCACGAAGCTTGTAGTTATAGAGATGGCATTGTCCGATTTGAGCAATTTACCCGTGATGTGCAAGTAACTTTTACTTGGTAAAATACAAAGATCTTGATTTTGTACAGTGATGCGAATTTCATCGCTATTATCCAGTGCCGTCGAGGTATATGGCTGATGTGCATGGATCTCATAGTGAGCGATGGAATCTTCAAACACCGGGGGGAGTTTGATATTCAGGCTTTCCTCCATGGTATACAACAGGCGAATAAGATTTTTACTTGACAAAAACGTTTTTTCCACTTTTTCTTACGGCCAGACCGAGACTCTTGAGAAACTTCACGTTCTGAGGTGTTAACCCCTTGAAACCAGCATGCGAAGTGATTGAAGCGAGGCATGATTGGGGGCTTTTATAGGAGTAGACAATCTTACGATTATATACTATGCCCATGATTATACAATAGATTTGATGTGTAGCCTGATGGTAATTGTTTCGCCTCTAAAATTCACCAAGTCCCCGTCTTGATCAACGATTCGGAGTTGTAAATCGGTTATCGTTTTTACAGACACTGGTAAATAAATAACTTGCGATGGTACTTCGACAATTTTATACCCAGGGGGCACCACAGGAAAAAATTCATGAATTGTATGAACTTTATCACTGTTGTTGTATGCTCCAGTGGTGATATTACATTCAACTCGTAGAGCGTTCACTTTGAGAATGGCTACAGGCTGATCAGACTGATGAGTTTTATGGGCCTCTAAAACCCTAGGCGTAAAATCAAGGAGACGACCGATCGAATTTGCAGGCCTCAAGTCCAAATCCTTATTGNCGGGCACCACAGGGAAAAAATCATGAATTGTATGAACTTTATCACTGTTGTTGTATGCTCCACTGGTGATATTACATTCCACTCGTAGAGCGTTCACTTTGAGAATGGCTACAGGCTGATCAGACTGATGAGTTTTATGGGCCTCTAAAACTCTAGGCGTAAAATCAAGGAGACGACCGATCGAATTTGCAGGCCTCAAGTCCAAATCCTTATTGCATGACACTTCACTCCGTAACGTGTTATTGTTACTTCTGATTTTTATATCAATATTATCCTTTTCCACACTTTTTACAATAAATTTTGAGATATCATCGATCACGTAACTTCCCGTTGGAATGGTGAGGATTGTATCACCTATGTGCAATTTATTATTGCTCGTATCAACGTTTGGAATGGAATTAAAAGTTAAAAATTCCACGAGTTCAAGAACATAATTCTTCTGAGGAGAAAGTTCGATTGGTGGAAAATAGGGCACCTCCAACACGGATGATACCCCTGAGATTGTCAATGTGAATGAATCACCCATGATTTCTGAACATCGACCAAATAAAAGTCATCAACGTTTGCTCTTATATAGGCATCCATTGAGAAATGCCAAACATAAATGTCCACANTTTGATATTCAGGCTTTCCTCCATGGTATACAACAGGCGAATAAGATTTTTACTTGACAAAAACGTTTTTTCTACTTTTTCTTACGGCCAGACCGAGACTCTTGAGAAACTTCACGTTCTGAGGTGTTAACCCCTTGAAACCAGCATGCGAAGTGATTGAAGCGAGGCATGATTGGGGGCTTTTAAAGGAGTAGCCAATCTTACGATTATATATTATGTCCATGATTATACAATAGATTTGATGTGTAGCCTGATGGTAATTGTTTCGCCTCTAAAATTCACCAAGTCCCCGTCTTGATCAACGATTCGGAGTTGTAAATCGGTTATCGTTTTTACAGACACT
>NW_021680622.1:155537-156441 GCF_001412515.2 Diachasma alloeum | reverse complement strand
AAACACAAGCCCATTCCCTTTCTATAAGGTTTAAGATGTAAACCTCTGCCGAGTGCGATAGCCTCCATAGTTTCATTATGTCTCTTATTTTCGGCGAGTTGTTGTTTGGCGGCTTTGGCACTATTCACAGCTTTAGCAATTCCAGCAGCTCCTCCAGCTAATGCCCCCGTGGCACTCAATCCGGCAAATAATGGCACGAGAAATGGTAAGATTCCCCCAATTTTTGATGGAACAGGAATAACTCGTGGAATAGTAACTCTACTTCTCCCTCCAACCTGTTTGATGGCTACTCTTGCACCACTGAGTGCTGTTCTAATAGCATCATGTGACCCATTATTCAATTTGATTGACTTCTTGGCAGCTCTGATGATTGCCCCAATTGTGACTCGCTTTTTAGGTTTCACTCTCCTCTTCTTCTTCTTAGCCACACGTTTTTTTACTCCCATACCTGATTTTTTTCTAGTCTTCATGGCAATGCCTGATTTTTTCACGCCCGTGCCTGATTTTTTCACACCCATGCCTAATTTGCTTACACCCATGCCTGATTTTTTCACACCCATGCCTAATTTTGTTTTAGCTTTCATAGCGTTTGTTACCAATAAAGCGGCTGCCTTTTCCCCCACACTGGCATCTGATGCTGAAACGCGTTGCCAGGCTTGCTCTGCAAGTACTTTATCAGCTTCGTGTCGTACTGAAATATTCTGACGATTTTTTGAGTAGGCAATGTCATGCGCCTTACAAGCAGCATCGAGTGGATTAATCCCAGGATCTCCTCGAGCTCATCTTTTCGTTAATTTCGTGCCTGGTCTACAGTACTGGTAGCCTGGCAAATGCAATTCAACGGGAAGATTGTTGATGACGTTGTTCAACAATCCTTTCCCCTTTTTGCTAGCGCGCGATCTGT
>NW_021680622.1:150929-152079 GCF_001412515.2 Diachasma alloeum | reverse complement strand
TCAATTCTCTCGTATTATTTAAATAGGATGAAATGAATTTCAGACATATTGATAACGATCATGTGAACACAGATATGTCATTCGAGAAATTCAAAGAATTGTGCTCAGCCTGTTGGAAAAACAATTATACTTTTCTAGTTATTGATAAAGATAGTGACGTTGATGGGGGTCGACATAGGAAAAATTTCGATTGTTTCATTCGAATAAATAACAGTTGTGGGAGGAAGAAGTAAACAGTTGTGAGATAGATTCCAGCGAGTCAACATGCCCCCCCACAAGGGTGAATTGTCCAAACAACAAGAGCTGTTACGTCAAATTTCCAATGCACGAAAAGCTATTCAACGAAAACATAACCTGTTGAAATTAGGCAGAGATAATGTTGATGAAGCAATGAATGAAGTTCTCAAACCCATTGTGAGACCGCTTCAGGAATTAGCCGCTCGAAATGCGAAATCATTCGATGACAGTAGACAAAAAATTGAATTGACTGATGATAGAAAGCAATCCATTGATTACAAGAATCAACGAAAACTCAGATATAGGAGTACCCCAAAGCAGATGTTGTCGCGTAGAGATGCCTCTGAAGACAGTTATGGGACTACAGCTGAAGATTCTTCATTTGATTACACTTTGAATGGGACTATCATTGCATCTTTGGGAAATTCACATGATGCTACTATACTTCCAGCCATTGGCAGCTCACGCATTCTGAGTAAAAGTTCAAAGACCAGCACTGAAGAGATAGAGACNAATCAACACAACAAAATGGGACAAGGCTTATGGTGTTCGCAAACTTACACATAATTTAATGATTGGAGACACTCCCATATTTTTTGAGGATGAATTTATTAAAGTAAAAACCATGAAACACGCTTGTACTGAGGGATTATTGGAGCTTCTTTTCATGAAAAATCCTGATAACACTCTAATTAGTGAGAGTGATATTGATGCATATAAGAATATCATACTTGCAACTAATGGGCATCAAAAAAATTATAAATCTCGCGGAGGCATCCGAGAGCTGAATGGTGAGAATATGATAAATATATTTCACACTTTGCTGGATCAAAGTACTCTGGCATGGGGCTTTTACCTACTTTCATGAGAGCTCAGCGACTCAGCAGAGTGGACTACATTTATTGGGATGATC